>NW_019733325.1:422894-429953 GCF_002891405.2 Cryptotermes secundus
GATGAAGAGAAGTCTGAAAGGAAAGCGATTCCGTGATGTGGATGAAGTCAAAGAAAACACGCTAAAGGCTTTGAACAGTATCCAGCCTCAAGAATTCCAGCACTGTTTTGAGCAGTGGCAAAAGCGTTGGGACAAGTGCATTAATGCACATGGACAATACTTTGAAGGGGACTAATATACAGTTCAATAAAAACGCAAAAATAAAAAATAACAAAAATAAATTCCGGTTATTTTTGGGTCCCCCCTCGTATTTATCATTAGGAGCGCTGTACTGCAAACTCACAATGTAAACATAACATGCAAGACTTAAAAAAACAGACACATTTCAAGATCTTCTAAGTAAGCAATTTTCTTGAAAATGACACGACCATTGCTAGCAGATCCACCTACCAGCAACCAATGTGTCAAACTCAAATCTAATAACATAATGTTACAATTTTGTAGTGTAGAGAAAACTGAAGTTACAATTACTAATTCCATGTTACTGAACATTTCTTCACTGTCACCACAAAAGCATGCCTTGAGCATGTCAGCATCCTCTAAATATAGTCACCATGATATTTCAGTACTGTCTTCAGTCACTTAACTTTGTGTCAGAAATATAAAAGTTCATTCACCTGACAGCTAACAAACATAGCTCAAAGAGTCTGTGGTATCAAGATGCTAACATGTTTCGTAAAGCACAATGAGATTACCTGTAAATATTGTTCACATGTTTACAATCAACAACCATGTTAATTTTCATACGAATAATTACAGTGGTTCATTTTATTTTATGATGACATCAAAAAGGAAAACCTGTATTGCTAACAACTGCAATTTTATTTCCAACTTACAAAGAGAACATACTCGGTGGTGCCAGTTTCCTTCAGTGGCAGATAAAGACATACGTGAGAAACATGGACATGCTATATTAACTTAACATAAGAAAATCTACAAAAATGAGAGTCTTTTCATTTTTGAAAGGAATAAATACAAGATAATTCTTTTATTCATGAAACAAACATAACTGTGCACACTTGCAGCTGTAGCATCATATTGTCACACTTCAACATAGCTGACAACTTGCTACACATTACTTATTGCCACCACTTGGGTATCACATTTACAGTTGAAGTACAGTCAACTCTCGATTATCCGGGACAATGGTGCACATGGAAATCATGATTAATCAAAAACCCGGTTAAGACAAATGTTATTAAAAGTAGTACTGTAATACTGTACCTTCATAATACTATAGGCCTACCCGTATTTAAATTTACTCAACCTCATTTTTATGTCATCTCATGGCCTATTTAATACTTTTTTTTACATTATACTGAAGTGTGAATTAGTTATTTCAACCAGTGTCCAACAACATCCAACACTTTTTACAAATATTCACACTTAACACTTAAAAAAAATTAATATTGTTGTTTGCTTTTTCGCGGCATTTTCCTTTTACGGATATCTGTACGAAGCCTACGTAATATTAGCTTGTCACTTAATAAACTGTTCTCTTCACTCTCAAGATAGTCTAGTAAGGATTCCAAATGATTAAGAGCAGCACCATGTGATACTTTCTTGCTAGCAGCACTGTCCACCTCTTCCTCATTCTCACTTTTTTCCCGCTCTTCTGGCTGCACCCCCACTGAACTTACGGTTTCGTCACGGCTTAACATTTCGAAGCCCGGCTCACACGAGTTTCTGTTGAATACTTAACACAACACGCTTCCTTTTACACCCTGACATTTTGCTAATGCACTTGAAGATCGATACAAAGAGATCAACTGGGGCGGTGTATCTGTCCTTGAAACTTTCCACAAATCCTTGCATTCTTTCACCCTTACCCTAGAACATTGTGTTAGCATAATGGGACCAAAGAATGCAGAGCTTGGTTCACACTAGTGCGAAAATAGTGTTACAACACACCATGTGAAACAATAGTGAATGAATATTAAACAACATATAAGCCTCAAAAAAGCCTCAGTAGCCCCGGTTAAGCGGCAAACCAGTTAATCCGCCCCCGGATAATCAAGAGTTGACTGTATATGGAAACACTTGCCAATGTAAAACCTGACAAGGTGTCTCAAGAGAGAACATTACTTAGAACAGCTACATACCCTCATCTGACAGTCTCAGTCTCTTTGTTGACTAGCCTAAGTTAACTACCTTACAGCAAGAGCAATGGCACACTTCTTAATACAGCCTGTGTTATTAATATAAGGAACCCCTAATACACTAAACCTTCTGATAACAAAGTTGGGACTTTGAAGCACAAACTGAATCCTTTCCACACCAATCCCTAAAAACCTTAAACAAGTAAAAAATTCTATGGTGCTGAATTCACAAGTATCATGACACAACGCTTGTCGTGACTGCTATGCTATCTTCATGTGCGAAGTAGCTACATTTCCCACCACTGTAGGTCATGTTCTGGTCCTACTGTTGGAGAGTAAACTTATGTGCTACTCCAAAATGGCTAATATGTCAGGTGCAAGTTATTAACCTAACTAATCAATGCTTGCATTTTATGCTATTTTCCTTAGCCAATTCAATCCATTTTGAAAACAGAAAAAAGGAGTCAATGCTTTTGTTGTCAGATACTAAAAGAGACAATGCATCTGTTAGATTAAAGCAAATACAATGAATGATGGTATAATTAGCCTTTTCATTGCTACATTAGGAAGCACTATGGTGGCTCCCAAACATTACGGGTACATTACACATGGAGTATGCCTCCAAAACTGACATTCAAATTAATTTTTCGCAACTGTTATATACTTCTTCACTTTGCACACATGTAATGGGAGCCATCATGCAAGCAGTTGACGAAAAGAGACAGTAGTTACAAATGCTTATTTCCACAATAACAGTAGTCAAATTATGAACTGCTACAGTTTACACTAATCCCAAAAACATAAGAGTAGCTAATGGATAAGTTTAGAAATGTATAAAGTAAATAAAACAGACACAATATGGCCTCAAATGCAGCAGGGAGGAAACATTTGGACAACTAAACAAAGTGATGTGGGTAATTTAATTTATTTACAGCATAAGAAAAATATGTTTCACACAGTCATTCAAAGATGTACAGTAAACTCACCTCCCAGTTGGACCATTTGCATGCAAGATGTATGCAGAAACAGGCCACAACTGTCGGCTTGTACTGAAGACACATGGTGGTCAGATGCAGGCTACAACAAAAGAACAGCCCTTAGCACAACACTATTACATTCACACCACACAAATACTGACTACTCTGAAAGACAGACAAGGTCAACTGTAGAGTCAACATAATGCCCCATCACCAATTCAATGACACCAGAAGTGGTCATGGCCTATATCCAATTTCTCTAGGACAAAACAGCAGAAAATGAGAATAAAGCAGCAAGTGAGCTTCTAATTTTGATGTGGTATACAGCATGCATCACATATGAAAAGGATGAGCTAATATTCTTAAAATTACACCAATGTCATGCTCAGATATGAGGAATCAGATTTTAAATGCATATTTTTATTTCTGTGAGACACCTCTGAAATTTAAATTTGGTATTATTTAAAGGTGAAATCTTTTAAAATTTAAAAAAATGAAGACTTCTTTCTTGTAATCTACTAATAAGACTTTGTGTTAAAAGTAAGCTATCACTGATCTAAAATCTGATCAGTTTTATTATAAAGAGGTTCATGCACAATTTCTACAAAATAACAAAGTCTATTACAGTGAAATCTAGTAAGAGACTTAAAACTGTATGCTTGTTTATAGCCTTGGCTACTAATGTACAAGGTTCACTACAAAATTACCAGAATAAAAAGCATTCTATCTGGTTATGGGCATCAACTAAAGACTGTTTACTGCTTGTTATACCTGATATATAAGGGAATTAATTCTGAATATTTAGTCATGTGCCATTTCCTTCAAAAACCAAAGGTATGTCTTTAACACTAGAACTTTACCCCAATGGACAAGACAACATAAGTAATGACAGGGCCTACATGTATGTTCCCTGCTGTAAAGATTCCTCCAACCAAGAGTATCACTGTTTCGTGCCACATGACCATGAATTGATGTTTTACTTTCATGAGGCAAAATAACTGTCAGAAATGCTAAACAAATTAGACAGTATACAGTGTGGTACGTTACAACAGAGAACACATGCCCTCAGTTTTAGGTTTTAGTAACAGCCACAATTCAAAGCCTCCACTCAACCAAAAACATTGACGGTATGTGCATTAGGTGGCTCAGATGAGTGGAAGTTGAAATGTGGCAACATGAACTAAGTGCAGCACCTGTTCGATGCCATAAAGTACGATGTTTGAGCTAGATCCTTGCTGGCTGTGGGTTTGTTCAGGCATTTCCAAGTGATTGGGTAGCAGAAGTACAAGGCCCGTCCACACACGCCCGACCACCGCCGGGCGGGTGGCCACCGGGAACAGAAAACACTCTGTTATACAAAGTGTATGTTCACCCAGTCACCAGCATAATAAATAGTCCAAACACTGAGAGATGTTCCCACTTTAATTTAGCCACAAAAACATGTAGGAACAACTTCCACTATGGACACTGTTGCTGTATATACAGTAGTGAACAACACAGGAAACCAACAGATTTGTTACAAACAAAACATTCTTAAGTCAGGAAGCACACTAAATGTTGTCAATAATACACACACCTTAAATAAGGCCAAAACTGAAATACTAACATTAAGCAGAGTACAATGTTGAAATTTATGACTGGAGGATATGATCCACAAGTGTGAACAGTTTCCTTGCCTAATTAGCTACACAGACACATAAAAGCAAAGGAAGCCAAGGTCTAGCTAGTGAACTGCTAAGCTATAAAGTTCCTTGTTAAGTTCCTGTAAGTGACCAGTAAGCTAGTATAGAATCTCAAAAGGTTTGTGACAATGGTTGATTCTTTATATCAACATTATGACAGACACTACCAAATTCCTGAAGTATATTTCTGAACACAATGTTTCCATGGTTGGCTACTCCTGTCTTCAGGTGAATGGTTGTCATTAAACTGACATTTTGAATACTGCTGTAGTATGCCACCCTGATGGTCTAGTGATTAGCATACTAGACGAGTATTAAAAATATCATAGACCCAATCCTATTAGCACTAATATTAACATACCCATTAAAATCATTATCAGATCCAGAGACTGAGAATGACAATTCTGTGAATTATCAGGTGCTGGCGTACTGGTATAGTGGTGAATACTAATGGTGACAAAGAACTGGTAGCATTAGTGACAGATTTCAAAAGGGGAGACAAGTAAAATTTTCACAACTGGATTTGGGACACAGGTATTGAAATGGTAGAAAATCACATGTTGAAAATTTCTCTATAAGGAATGAATCATTCATTACATACAATTTATAAAATCATAAGTGGAGGTGCTGTTTAAACCAAGAACTTCATGTGGGGCATGGAAACCAATGACAATAAAGCAAATTTATGCTTCACTTGAGGCCTTATGGGGACGGTGGTCTTTTCTGACAGTTTTGTGCAGTACCATACCAAGCTGAATTACTATAGTAACATAAATCACATCCCCAAAATCTGCAAATATCATGGCATTCACCAATAAGATCTCATTTAAACTGTGCAAGTTTCAGTATCTTCAGTCAATGTATATATTTATTATGAATTTAAAGTCATATCTCCTCCATCCTCAAGCATTTAAAATGATTTAAATGCTTCAGTTTTAAGAGTGGAAGATTTTCACACTTCTAGCTTACTTACGTTGTCCAACATATATAATTAAGTTCAAAATAATTTAAATTACAATTACTGACATCAACACCAATAATTTGAGTTACTTGCTTCTTAACGCCGCACCATAGCTCAAGCGGTTAGTCACTGGCTTCCCACTGCGGCAGCCCGGGTTCAAGCCCGAGTCTGGTTAAGTGGCATTTGTGGTGGACAAAGTGGCGCTGGGGCGGGTTTTCTCCGAGTACTTCGGTTTCCCCTGCCAATCTTCATTCCACCAAGTTCTCCACCATCATAATCACCCAGGGCAGGTACAATAGGCCAATCAGTGGCCACCGTGCCGAGTGGACCCAACTGGACTCCACCCCCCACTAGTGAATTAAAAAAAAATACTTGCTTTTCATGTGATTCTTCCACCCCAATGAGTTCCTGATTATTGTGGTTAGAGGATCTCACTGAGTACAGTGTTATTACATAACGAGAATTACAGCCTTCTGAGTTCCTTAATTAGCCCCTTCCTCTATTCACTACTGGTACTACTTCCTTCGCATATCTCCTATAATGAATATAAATGTATGTACATCATGTATAAATAATGACACACTGAACGACTGTTAGAAATCTTGACAAAAGATAAGTTTTATTGGTGTCTTGTTAAATAATCATCCCATCAATGCTATGCTGTAGCTGTGAACATAATAACTGAACCAATATTCTAATTAGGAAAACACTCCTCTTCAATGCTTTATGTCTGAAGGCCACCGATCTTATTAACAATGTCGGATTATTTTTATACAAAAACATATGAAAGATGACACTGTTAAATGCTTTACCTATTTATTTATGACAGGAACTGAATGATATTTAGAGACATGGTTTCTAGGAGGAACAAAGAATCAATCAACTTGACTCATGTGGTACCACTTCTGACTTGCATTCAGGACATGTTCAGTTCAAATTTCAGCAGTAACACCAACTACTTTAACTGAGGATTTCTGTGGTTTTCCTCAGTCCCTCCAGGCAAATGCCAGGACACCACCTTAAATTAGGCAATGACCAATTTAATCCGCACCACTATTTACTATCACCCTACTGTTCAATACTACAGTCTTAATGACAAAACAAAACAAGCAGGAAGAAGGAACGGTAGGGTAGTTTTCACACACAAGTGAATATGAGGGGGGACCCAAAAATAACCGGAATTTATTTTTGTTATTTTTTATTTTTGCATTTTTATTGAACTGTATATTAGTCCCCTTCAAAGTATTGTCCATGTGCATTAATGCACTTGTCCCAACGCTTTTGCCACTGCTCAAAACAGTGCTGGAATTCTTGAGGCTGGATACTGTTCAAAGCCTTTA
>NW_019733325.1:435347-435818 GCF_002891405.2 Cryptotermes secundus
TAGCAACATCGGTTTCTGCGACACCTTGTCTATTGCGTCAAATATTCAATGGTACGAACTAATTCCTCATAAAGCAACTGTTTTTATACCTTGCTTAGTACGACATGCACAAATGCATCAACCTCGTATGTAACGTCATTTTCATTCCTGAATTTCTCTGATATCGTGGGAAAGTTTGATGTGTCTGCCCACCCTCACTTTCTCTACTTGCTGACGTGACTGTCCTGGAAGAATACGACCGCGGGTTGCAAGAGGAGCGTGGGTTTTATGCAAAAACAAGGGTGTGGGGTAGGACTGCATGAATAGTGCAAGAGGACGCGGCAGGTTATTAACTGCAATCCTTTCCTAGAATCTCGTCTAACAGGACCTCACATTGTCTACTTACCCTATAGTGTTCCTGTCTAAACCCAGAGAACTGCAGTAGCGAAAACATGGCAATGAAAAGGAAAGTTTTAAGCATTGAAGAGAAAG
>NW_019733325.1:436022-438825 GCF_002891405.2 Cryptotermes secundus
AACTTCGGGAGGGTGTTCCTTATGTTAAAGTATGCCGATATAACCCAAAACACCTATGTCCAAAGTTGAACGGTTACGGAGATAATGGCCCGAGAAAAGTGTGGTCTTCTGGCGGGTCCACGCACTGTACCTGTCAGCTGAGAGGCCTTATCTATGTTTGTCCTTAAGTGCGGTGATTCACCCTAGCCGTACTTATGTAGTTGGCTTATACCAGAACACGCAGTCAGTCATGTTATGTCAGCACTTGCCATTCATTTGTCATGTAGTGCTTGGAAACCCTAAGGACAATTATGACATGGCGAGCGAGTATTTTGTACTTCAATTTTATGGCTTCATGTCAGTCACAAGTTAGTTTGATGTTATGTACATTATTAACATTACATAATCCACATATTCCTGCCAGTTTTAATATGTATTTTGTAATCAACAAGTGTGTAACACCGGTCAAAGTTTGACACTTCTCTGGCCATTAACTCCGTAACCGTTCAACTTTGGACATAGGTGTTTTGGGTTATATCGGCATACTTTAACATAAGGAACACCCTCCCGAAGTTTGGTCCATTCCTCCTGGGACACATTGTATATGACATCCTATCACTAATGAACTCTGCCCTCTTAACTGCTGATACGATTCTCTTATGTACGAAAAAATGGTACCTAATTCATGATTTTCATTTCACTTTTCATAGAAAAACGTATAGTATCCTGCTGGTGCGATGGCACCTCTATCTCATCTGACCTGCACTCCTGCTAAATCTAACTTATGGACTAGGATAGAAAATAAAAGGAAGTGCCTGGCATTAATAAACTGTGGCACTGCTGTTTAGTCATCAATGTTCTCTAGACTTACAACAGACAAGCTCCATAATATGCCACATATTAATAATTTCAATATTTTGATATTCCATACAGAATCTACAATGGAATGTCTCATGGCTATTTTATTTTAATTCCAGAATGTTTTCATTCACTTACTTATCTGGGTACTTAACTGGTTCAAAACTTGAGTCTATGATTCTGTGCCTGACAGGGTAGTAAATGAGTATTAACAAATGTAATCTGGTTCAATGAAATGTTAATTCAAATGTGTTTAAATGAGATTCATGAGCACAATTTGTGCAAGTGCACAAATCTGACGCAGGAGCTGGCAGAGCGACTGGTTATGGGTTGGACGACTGAGGGATCAGAGTTCGAGTCTTGGTAGGGTAAAGAATTTTCTCTTCTCCGAGTCATCCAGACCGGCTCTGGGGTTTGCCCAACGTCCTATCTAAGGGGTACCAGAGGCTCTTTCCTGGGGGGGGGGNGTAAAACAGCCGGGGTGTGAAGCTGACCACTTACCTCCAACTAGTGCTGAGGTCAAGAAACTGTGGATCTACACATCCACTTCCCCATACACTTTCATGGCATAGTGCTTAATTCATTAAGTGTGGGCACAACTTTACCTTTTTACACAAGTCTGATGCACTTCCTACTCACAATGGTCTGAAATAACATATCTTATCATAACACGCCATTAGGAAGGTCTAAGAAGACAAGAAGGGACTGAAACTGAATAAGACACATCACCTTCTGGTCCATGCTGGTCAATTTATTGAACAAATATAAATATAATAAATACAAAGAAGTTCTTATAGAAGTTAGTAAGGAGGGTGACCTAGAAAAAAAGACAGAGAAAGTGAAGTAATTGATGTTACACCACCAGAATGCAGGACAAAATCATAACATACATAGCAAATAAATCTTTTTAACATGTGAAAGTTTGAACAACCAGTAATGACAGTACCAAATGTAAATTTAATTCAAAATTAAATTAGAAACAACTTAGAAAAAAAAAGTAAAGCTATCCCTGTGCCAGGCCATGAAGGCCCACAGGGTTGTGAGATGTTGAGGTTCCCACATTATCTAGACAATTGGCTCAAAGATGGCAGTAAGGTTGTCAGCCTTACGCGCCGGCTGTGCTTTACTCCACAGGAAAAGTATTTAATTAATTCCTGGTACTCATTTCTGTTAGAGGCTGAGTCAACCCCAGGGCCATAGTGTGGCTGGAAGGATTGGGTCAACTGAAAAAAATCCAATGACCTCATCGGGATTTGAACCTGCGACCTTTCGGCTTGTAGGATAGCCCCTCAACCAACTACACTACCACATGCCCCCAACTAAACAAATAATTTTATTCAAAAAGAAATCGTAATTTACATTTTTAATGGCAATAAGTTTGCACTACTGTGCAATTAACACTTCTTTCTGCACAATTCAATGCTGTTTCAAATATTAGCTTTTTTATAAATCCAATACAAAAAAACCCACTAGTCTAACGTATCTCTTTCCTTTCCCAACAATCTACCTTGATTCTTACACATTGAAAACTGTACTGTGCCATAATTAATACTTTAACTTCACACAGTAACATGTACCTTAGTTCACAGCATCAGTGTTACTGTTGCATAGTGTTTTAGCCTTGAAATATCACAGAGGAAATCAAGAGGCCATACTACGCAGTCTCAAAACACCACAAGCACAGTATCACTGATCACTAGGGATCGGATTTTATTGCAAATGCATATTTCTTTCTTGCAGCCAGAAAGTATGCTCATTTGGATATACGAGGGGGGACACGAAAATAACCGGAAACGACTTGTTGCGCGCACATGCTTTGTAGTTACGAGTTGTGCTGCTAGGTGGTGTTAGCTGGGGGTCTCCCGCGACTGTTAGTGAGCTGGCGTCAGTCTGAGTTAAGTGGTTTGTCTGTGGTGCTCTGTTGTGTGCGTTCCTGTTTCAACCCTTTGGCGATTAGTGAGATGGC
>NW_019733325.1:439088-457931 GCF_002891405.2 Cryptotermes secundus
ACTTAACTCAGACTGACGCCAGCTCACTAACAGTCGCGGGAGACCCCCAGCTAACACCACCTAGCAGTACAACTCATAACTACAAAGCATGCGCGCGCAACAGGTCGTTTCCGGTTATTTTTGGGTCCCCCTTCGTATGTATGAATTACTTCATTTTTTAAATTTTGGACAGGGTTTGATGGTGCATATAAATGCATATTTTGCCTGTTTTATGAATAAGCATCATATTTTCGAAGATCTCGATTTATACTGCATATTTCCTTTTTAAAACGTTTATCATATATATTTTTTAATTTTATGTTCAAAATTCAATCATGGTGGTGTGTATACAATTTTTCTTTTCCGTATTAGAATATGTTGCATGTTTCACTCAACATTTCATCATGATTCATGTTTCTGATGAAATACCCAGGACGGGACTTCCCCGATCCCTCTACTCGTAACTTGCCTCATCCACGTACCATCAAAGTGGCCGCGAAGAGATTAGTCGGAAGCGTTCACATGTAGCCGCTATCAACGTAATACAATTCAACCGATAAGGGACTTCACTTATTTATTTCTGAAGTCTCCATGAGGTTCGTTACGCTTCTTCATTTGAAGCTGGGGGCCATTCACATTAGTGGTGACTAGTCTGTAGTTAAGTCTGTTTAGCTTTCTGTAGTCGTGCCGAAAGTGAAAGTAAGTCAGAAAACTAAATTACAGCTGTATCAGCGGGAGTTTGAAGGAGAGATGTTAACTATTGATAACAAAATTCTTTATTGCCGAGCGTGTGAGAAAACAGTTGGTTGTGAAAAACGCTTTCAAGTGCTTCAGCATTTGAACACTAATATACACAAAGAGAATATTAAAATTAAATCCACAAAAAGTGCTCTTGTTCAATTGCTTAGTGAATTTTCTAATAGTTTTTCACAGTTTTCCTTTGATTAATGCGAAGCCCTTTTAGCGGCAGATATTCCGCTGTGGAAACTAACCAATCCTACTCTGAGAAACTTCAAAGAGAAGTATACACAGTGCAAAGTGCCGGATGAATCCACTGTGCACAAAAATTACGTGAAGCTGTGTTATGATCTTACAATTGAAAGCATTAGAGATAAGATTCAAGATAATTTTGTGTGGGTATCAATCAACGAAACACAAGATTGTGAGGGACAGTTTACTGCAAATTGTATAGTTGGATCCCTTAATCTGCCCCATATCTTCTTGCGTCAGAGCAATTTGAAACCACAAATAGCTCTGCAGTTTCTGAATTTTTTATCAATTCCACGAATTTACTATGGCCGAATGGCATTCAGTATGAGAGTGTATTGCTCTTTGTGACTGATGCTGCAAGTTATATGATGAAATCGGTGCTGCTCTTAACGTTATATTTCCAAATATGACACATGTGACTTGCCTTGCCCACGGGTTGTACCGTGTTGCAGAAATAATTTGTGCAGATTTTCTGCTTGTTAACAAGTTGGTGTCTTCTGTGAAGAAGGTATTTGTTAAAGCGCCATACAAAAAAGAATCCTTTAAAGCAGTAGCACCGAGCGTTCCAATTCCAGCAGAACCAATTTTAACGAGCTGGGGCACGTGGCTGTGTGCAGCGAGTTATTATACCGAACATTTAGAAGCAGTTAGGAATGTCGAGAATACATTTGATCCCAAAAGTGCAGCATCAATTCAAAATGCCCAAGATGTACTAAAAAATGCAGAACTAGAAACTAATCTTTCCTATATATCTGCTTACTCCTCTCATCTCTCATCTACCATTTCCTCACTGGAGGCAAGCAACAGCAATACTACTTTGTGTCAGTCGTTAAGTGTGTTCAAAACCACTGTTTCCAAACTGAATTCGGTTCCTGGAAGAGTTGGTGAAGTAGTAATGAAAAAGTACACAGCATTATTTAAAAAAATCCACGAATGAAATTTGTGAAACTGAAGAAATTTTAGCTGGTAAACGTACTGAACTGCCAAGTAAAAAATCACTAACAGTGGAGTAAATAGCGGCTTTTGTACATGCACCCCTATGTTCCTGTGAGGTGGAAAGAAGTTTTTCCCGCTATAAGGACATCTTACGAGACAACAGGAGGTGAATAACTATGGAAAACCTAAAACTTTTAGTAATTGTGAACTGCAATAGAAGAGAAGATGAGAGTTCAGAGACCTAAATGTGAATACCATTGGTTTTTTAAATTTGTAAAGAAATATGTTGGCTTTGTTGCATGATTTGTATTTAAGTATAGCTTTTTATTGCAAGTGAATCATTCAGTGATTACATAAAATGAACTTAAATATTGATTTTTTGGTCTTAAAATAATGTAAAATCAATTTTAATATTTGGTATAAATTTTTATGTGCACACTTTAGTGCATATTTTGGAAATTTTTCATGCATAAATGCATACATATTTAAGGGATTATTAGGGCATAAAAATCCGGTCCCTAGTTATCACTGGATGATGGCTGTTTATGGTTGAAACACATACTATGTAGTTAGAAATAAAAGAAAAGTATCATTCTCTGTGACAGCTAATCCCAAACTAAAAACATCTCATTATCACTTTGTTCTCAACACCCTCAACCTAGGAGTTCCCACCAAAGTGTTTGTGTGTGGATAAATAAATAAAATAAAATCCGTGTAACAGGCCATCGAGGCCCATACCACTATGAGGCGCTGAGGCTCCCAGATTTTCTAGACAATCAGCTCACACATGGCAGTGAGGTCAGCCTTACGTGCCCGCTGCCCTTTACCCCCAGGAAGATTCCTGCTACTCATTTCTGTTAGAGGCTCAGCCAACCCCAGGGCCACAGTGCAGCTGGAAGGATTAGGTCAAATGAAAAATCCACTAACTTCATTGGGAATCGAACCTATGTCCTTCCAGCTAGTAGCATAGTGCCTCAACCAGCTATGCTACCACTTGCCCCATGGTGTCTGGTACATCTCTGTTGTGACTTATAACAATATGATCAGGACAGAACATATTGTTTTTCTAGACACAAATTGCAATGAACGCATGGACAGGTTCGGGGATAATGGGATGAGTAGTGTGGTCCTCTGAAGCACAAGTGGGATGTCTTTAAAACTGGGGTCAGAACTAATGGTTACTTGCAGTGTCAGTACATTACTGAAACTCAGTTTATACTCAAAATTGCATTCATCACTTACGAATGTGTAAGACAATGAGGGTCTCAAATATCTTCAGTGATACAGTAAGGTAAAATGTATAGTTCTCCCTGTGCTTAATTAAACACTATGCCATGAAGACATGTGGGGAGTGGAGGTATAGTTCCACCATTCTTGAACTCGGCAACAGGTGGAAGTGAGGGGTCAGCTTCACGCCCCAGCTGCTTTACCTCTGGATAAAGACCCCAGTACTCACTGCACATGAGCCTGTGTGAGCTCCTTAGCCAGGACATGAATAACTTCATTTTTCACTTATCTTCTACTGTTTTCATGTGTTCTGTGGTAAATACATACACATACCACTTGATTCATCTCCAAAAGGCAGGAAGATTCTTGTCAGAGGCTGAGTCAACACCAGAGATACTGAGCAGCTGAAAAAAATCCAATGACCTCATTGGGAATCGAACCCAACCTTCTGGCTTCCAGCACAGAGCCTCAACAAACTATACTACCATGTGCCCCTTTCCAAAGTGGACTCACATATAGGAAACATGCAACGCTATAGATCTGTTTGCTTTCATCACTGTATTTTTTATATAATAGATGCGAACACGGTAAATTCATGCCTTCTCTAAATTAAATGTGCTCTCAATTTATTTGCCAATGTAATTCTGTGTCCTTCTGAAATAAGGAGACTATGTCATATTTTCTAATGATCTGTTTCCCTTATCTATGTTATGAATTTTTCCTGCATTCTGGGGATAAGACATGAACATACACTTACATTTTATCTGGACTGCATGAAAATAATCTGGCAAAATGAGTGACCATAAAAGATCTGATATCTGAAATCTGGTATATTATGCAGAAATTATGAGAATTCAGGAATCAATTAGTTGTGCATAACCCAGGATATGTATAGTAAAATTAAATGTCTCCTGCTGCTATGAGTGACCAACAACTCAGTGAATAGGCACATTCAAATTAGCTGCTCATACAGCATGAGAATACTACAAATTTACATGACATACTAAAGGGATAAACAGCTATATAAACGCAACAAATACAAAGAATCATGGTACATGGCGGTTCATGGCAGTGTGACAAAACCAACTGGAAATAGACTGCAACTAAATGATTTATGACAAGTGGAAATTTAAACCTTAAAATAAACACAGAGAAGACTTATGAAATTTAATATAGTTACAAAAATATTTCAGAAGATAATGGGAAAGATTCATTTTGACTATTTGGGAATCCCTGTTTTACATATTGGGAAAGTGTAAGATGAGGTAATAATGAATTAGAAGCAAATTTAATTGCAAAGACACGCCTGATGATGCTAACACGATGACCAAAACACAATATACATACTTAGTAGTGTGAATGGTTAAATAAAGACCATACAGTTTCAGAACAACACTAGAAGTGTTACACAGTGACTAACAGTACCAGTTACATATTTAAATATGTGAATATTTTATAAAGAAATAGGCCCAAACATGATTGGGATACCTATGGGAGTCAGGGGGGAAGGGCTGTTGTGACAGAATGCCAAAGGCAACCAAAATGAGTCATGAATTAATATGAAAAAGTACAGAAAGAAAGAAGGAAATAAAGACAATGGCACATGTGAAGATAAATATAGAAGAAACAGTTCTGTAAAGCCAAGAGAGTAGAAAAAAAAACCTTGTAAAGGGATGACCTAAAGGTAAAAATGTAAGAGGTGAAGTTGTCCCTGTGCTTAATTAATTAAGCATCACACCATGATGACACATGTTGGGGAGTGAAGGTACAGCTCCACCACTCTTGACCTCACAACTAGATGGAGGTGAATGATCAGCTTCATACCCCCACTGCTTTACCCCTCATGGAAAGAGCTCCCTGTACTCATTGGACAGGAGGCTGGGAGGGCCCCAAAGCTGGTCTGGATGATTTAGAGTAAAGAAAAATCTCTTGCCCCTACCAGGAATCAAACCCTGGCCAGCCAGCCTGTGGCCTGTCACTATATCAAGTGAGCTATCACAGCCACAACAGGGCTTGAGGTGGGGTGGGATGGTATCCCGGTTCTTTTCTAAATGGCTTAAAAGCATCCCGTTATTTCTTTGGCAGTAAATGCAATGTACAATACCCAGGGCTTGAGGTGGGGCGGGATGGCATCCCGATTCTATTTTCATTCCACCTCAAGCACTGGGTGCTGATAATCACCATGTCATTACCACATAAAAGCAAATGTGAGGATAAGAAAGAGCGGTTATCATATATGTTTACCTCCACTGCCTGTGGTTGTCCTGATGATCCCTGTCATATTAAATAAACATTCAAAGTGTGCTGTAACTCTTGAAACCAAACATAGTGGCTGTACATGCTGATCAGGTACAAAAACATATTCTGCAGATAATTCCACATAAAAATGTTCACAACACAATTCAGATTTTCAAATGACCTTGTTAGATATACCTCCGTCGCCTGCACATATCTCCTTCTTGCTGTAGTGATAGCAAGACACTTACCTCTAACCAGATGGCAACAGCGTACTACATGCGTGTGTGGATGGTCGATAGCCACATCAAAGCCTAGTGTTTGCAGCAACACATTCTCGTTGAACACCAGGTCTTGTGCTTGCTCCAGGTATTTCTGTATGACATTATCCAAATTCAGTAACAGATTCTACGACATTCCACAAGTTCTGAGATTGCATTAAGTACAATGGGCCACTGCTGGGGATGAGGAAAATTTCAGTAAACTTCCAACTCTTCATACTTTTTACAGATTTATGGCCAAATGTCATACAAATCGTGAACACATTACAACAGAAGCTTCAGAATATCTGCTTACCTACCTCCACCCAATCATTCATTCATTCACCAAATTAAAAAAAAACACACACACACATTTCACATAAAAAGTTACAAGTTTTAATGGGACAGACTTTTCATAATAAGAACACCGAATCACTTTGAGAAATACTGTCAGCATTATTTAGGTTTAAATAATACATATGTGGATGATAGATATATACATCTTTATTTTTCAGTTCCTGAAGAATGGAGCTGAGAACAGCACAGCTGTATAAAGGAACAAGTTTTCAAGGCTGCTATAGTGAAATGATGTCCTGCATAAGGACATGTCACAGCATTTGCATATGCATATTTTCTGAGTCAACATGTGTAAGTTGGGACAGCAGACACGCATGGTAATGCCCATCTCAACTGCCAAATGAGAAAAATAACTGGACTAGTTACACGAGAATAAACTGGAGAAAAATACAACAAATATTTATGAACTGCAACATCCTTTCTAATACTGAAATGAAATTCTGAATCTGTAGTTATCTTTATAGTTATGAACAGGAATGAAAAAGCGTATTTTAGCTAAAGTATTATATTCAGAAAGTCCACAGTTTGAATTTTGGCTCAGTCCCTTCAGGCAAATGCTGGGATAGTACCTTAAACTAGACTATGACCGTCTCCATCCACTCCTGTTCCAATTCATTACTCATGACCATCCAATCATTCTATGCTATTTAGTCAGATTTACTGCCATAAAACTAAAGGCAAGCTAAAGGTATAAAGTTCTCCCCATGCTTAATTAATAAGGCACCACACTATGAAGATGTATGGGCAAGTTAAGGTATAGCTCCATCATTCTTGGCCTAGCACTAAATGCAGGTGTGGTCAGCTCCATGACCCAGCTGCTTTACCCCCAGGGAAACAAGTCTCCCAATACCCATTGGACAGGAGGCTGGTGATCCCCAGAACCATTCTGGAGAAGAGAAATTGTCTTGCCCCTGTCAGAAATCAAGCCCTGGCCATGAAGCCCATAGCTGTACCACCTGAGCTGTCCTAGCTATTTACTGTCATAAAAAATAAAATAAAATAAATAATAATAATAAAAAAACAACAACTGTAGCCTGTATTCCGCAAGTGAAATACACCAACCGAGCAACCGCTGCTTGTCGGTGAAGTGAGTGCCAACTTTATTTCCTCGAAATACCTCCTCAATTATCCTCATGAGGCTGAGTGGACCCTGTTCCAGACCCACTACTTCTCAGAAAATCTGGTAGCGCCGGGAATCGAACCCGGACTGTAGTCAGGAACTCTGACCACTAGACCACAGAGGCAGCCTCTGTCATTAAACTATAAACAAAAAATAAATAGAAGTGAAACAACTCCTGGGATCCAAATCCAGGTAAATGGTTGGGCAGGACATCATACCAGACCATAACTGCTTCTTTACATCCCGAGCCATTCACAGAATCATTAAATAAATCACAAATAAGAAATAAACTAATTAAAAATTAAACTTCTGAAACCAAAATTCTGATCAATTATTTCCACCAACACATGCTGACCAATACAAAAATAGTGTGGTGTATTTAACACTATGCAAGAATCATTGAGGGACAGAAATCTGTAACCACGGCAATTACACAACAATAAGGAAAGCAGTGTTTTCTCTGTGCCGTGCTGTGCCAAGCCACACTGTGCTTGTTGCTATGCAGCACTGTGGTAAACACAGCTCAACAGCAGCTAAGTGAAGCGTTGCTGAGCAACGCCTCTGTAGACGTAACAATAATGCAACAGTGGAGCAAGCAGCATTTTCTGTTTGTCTGATTGAGAGTTTATAGGAGAGATTGGAATTCCTAAGAAGTAAAAGAGTTGAAGAGATTGGGAGACAGAGGTTTTGACGAGTAAGCTGATTCGAGTACACGGTGACACAGGTCGTTGATTCATTAGTTCAACTGTTCGTCCACTGCTTGTGTGTGTGAGATTGTGAGTCAAGATTATTGGCAATTAGGTGTGAGTTCACATCGGCTGTAGCTGAACAGTGAAGAGAGTAGTCTGCAACATTGGATTACTATTTATATTCATTGTTGACAGTGGTTCTTTGAAAACTGAAGTGAGTGAAGACGAGACAAGAACAGTGGTGCCAAATATGGCTGCCATCCCAGTGCCGGGATACGGGGCACACTGAACCAAGAAGTGTCAGACGCTAAAATCACAGTACCAGCAGCTGGTAGCTGAGTTCCCCGAAGCAGACGCACAGCTGAAACAGCTCCTTCAAGTACTCCACGACATTGAGGACGTGGCAGGGTACACTCCAGCTTTTGTGGGTGACAGTGAACAGCGGTCATCTATCGTCAGTGAGACGGACAAAAGCGGCCAGAACTACTGCCAGGTCCTAACAGGGAAGACCCTGTTTAGTGCCCTGTATGGCACATACACAGTCGCCTTACAGGAGTTAAAGGCGGTGCTGAAGGCGAGCAGTCAAACTGCTCAATCTGAGAAAGCTAAGTCCTCTTCAACCCAGGAGGACGGTTTCAAAGAAGTCTGGCGGCGCAAGCGGCATGGTACCAATGAGGCCGCCCCGGCCTCAAAGATAAAAGTGGCAGCTTCTGAAATCACGCCCCCTAAAGAGGTTGCCACCCTCAACTTCTTTGCCCCCATGAAAACATTAATGGAGACTGACAGCACTAGTGCAGAGGCCGCCACACCCAAGGAGGAAGTCTCTGGCAAAAGCAGGTAGGCCACCTCCAATAATATTGACATCATTCACGAATCTCATATAGTTGCAAAAGAAACTGAAAAACGTGGTCAAGGAGGACTTCGAGTTCTGTAGCACAAGAAATGGAACCAGAGTCGTTACGAAAGGCATTGCAGATTTCGAAGCCATCAAGTCTCATTTCACCAACAATAACCTAGCCTATTATTCCTTCTTCCCCATATCCCACAATATTTCAGAAGGTCTGGAAAACCTGGGCTTCGATCTTGCTAGCGTCAAGCAAATGACAACAACCCGACGATCCCAACCTGAAGAAGCAACAACCAGGAACCTTCCCTTGTTCCTGATAACCTTGCCATGGACAGCAAAATCACAGGAAATATTCAATCTGCCAAGCCTTTGCCACATATCAATCAAGGTGGAGATGTACAGAGCTCAGACTGGACTTACGCAATGTCATAACTGTCAACAATTTGGCCATGTCTGGGCTAACTGTACTCAACCTCCATGCTGTTTGTGGTGCAGAGGCGGCCACCTGCATAAGGAATGCACAGAGAAGGGAAACGCTGCTTCCACCCCAACATGCTGCAACTGCTGGGTTGGCAGAGGGAGACAAGCCACATCCAGCCAACTATCGGGGTTGCAGATACGTCAGGGAAGAGCTGCAAAAAAGGAAGGTGAAGAGAACACCGAAAACTGCTATGGAGAGGGTGTTCTGATCGAACCTCGTCACCTCAGGTGTGTCCTTCATGGCGGCACCAACGCAGAACAACAGCGACCACAGCCAAACCCCATTCCAGTAACAAAACAACAAAATGTTCCAGCCCCTGCACTGCAGAAAGAAACAGGTCAGTCAGTTCAGGATCCTCATGCAAACAGTCAATCTCTCGACAATATGTCGAGAGTTGTGACCGCAGTACAGCAGATCATGACAGAGTTCAACGGTGCAGTGTCTGAAGAGGACAAAATAACGGCCATTACAAAAACTGTATTAAATCTCATGAAACAAAATGGCCACTAGAGTTCATAGGCCACTCAAAATCATAGCATTTTATGCAAATGGCATTTGGAGGCAGCGCTATGAGCTCAGTAAACAGCTGCAAGACCTACGCGTAGATGTGGTCCTGTTTTCAGAGACACATCTGAAACCTCATGAGATTCTTTCTTCCAAATTACCACATTTGTACAACTGACCACCACTCAGGCAGAAAAGGCGGAACTACCGTTGCAGTTAGAAAAGGCATCCCCCATAACCATGTAGACCTACCACTCCTTGTTTCTGTAGAAGCAACAGGGGTCTGCATACCAATTGGTAACAGTGAAGTACTGCTTGCAGCTGTTTATAAATCCCCAGGCAGGGCCTGGAGTGATGCTGACATCACTGAGTTCTTAAGCTATAGACGTAAGTCTATTTTGACAGGTGACTTGAATGCTAAGTACCCATTTTGGAATAGCAGAGTTTCAAACCCCTAAGACGAGAAACTCATGAATTTATTTGATATGAGTGATTTCAAAATCTCAGCACCACAGTGCCCCACTCATTATTCCCCTACTGGAAATGGTGAAGTGCTGGATATTGTGGTCCACAAAAATAGCAGAATGTCAGATGTCATCGTCTATGATATTTTGGATTCAGATCACCTACCAATAGTATTCCACATACTGGATCATGTTAAAATTAGGAACCTTTCAGAACCTATTGAAAAATTCACAGATTGGGAGTGCTTTTCAAAGCCTCACCTCTGAGTTAATATCACCTAAAATAGAAATTAAGTCTGGGGGTAGAAGCCAATAAAGTGGCGCGCTACTTTGCAGCCTCTATTGCTTTGGCATATAGGTTGTCCACAAGAAAAGTTACACTTTCGGATATAAACAACGATCTTCCTGGTCTAGATTGCCTGTTAAAACATAAGCAGAGGCTACAAAAATTGTGGCAAGAAACCAGGGATCCAACGTGGACAGCAATAAATTGGGTCACAAAATCAATTAGGCAATTCATGGTGCTGCAGGCCTTAAATTTCAGCCATTCAAAAAAGACAACGTAATTGCTGATTGTTTGGTAATTCAGTTCCCACCGCACAATCTATGTGATGATAACCATGAATGGCGGTGGAGGCCAGAGTTCAAGCTCTGTTCGAAACCGTAGACAAACTCCCTCAAAGGATCAGACCATGTGACATACTAAAATTGATAAATTCCTTGAAATTGAGAAAGGCCTGTGAAATTGACGGCATCCCAAATGAATGCCTGAGGCAACTTCAAAGGCAACCAATGGTTCACTAACTCATTTATTTAATCACTGTCTTTGGCTCTCTCATTTTCCAAATAATTGGAAGGAAGCAAAAGTAATAACTTTACCTAAACCCACTATAGACCCGAAGTTCCTGAAAAATTTATGTCCGATCAGCCTCCTGTCCACAACAGGAAAACTATTCGAAAAAGTAATTTTGAAATTAATACAAAAACATATTGAAGAAAGAGGCCTATTCAACGCAAGTCAGTTTGGTTTTCGTGCACGTCACAGCATGACATTGCAATGTATGAGGCTGGCGGACAACGTGACCCTTAATTTCAACAATGAAATGTCTAAGGCTGCAGTGTTCTTGGACATCGAACAGGCCTTTGATACCACGTGGCATCCAGGCTTGCTGTTTGAATTATCAAAATTGGAATTCCCCAACTCTTTGACCAAGCTTATTGGGTCCTTTCTCTCTAAACGTAAANTGGGTTTCGGCTGAAGGCAAAATGTCAACCCTAAGGGAAATGCAAGCAGGGGTGCCACAATGTTCAGTCCTTTCTCCTACTCTTTTCAATTTGTAAATAAATGATGCCCCCCAAACACATGGTGTTCACCTGGCCATCTTTGTGCACGACACCTGTCTGTATGCAACAGATAGCAAGGAGGGTTTTATTGTTAGAAAGCTCCAGCGCAGTCTCAGCTCAATGGAGACCTGATGTGAGCGCTGGAATATTAAAATTAATGAAGATAAGACTCAGGGGGTCTACTTCTCTCGTAGTCGTCGACCGCCTGAGTCTTGTCTCACTCTAAAGGGACGAAATATTCCATTCGTAAATAGTGCAAAATATCTAGGTGTAATCTTCGATAAGAGAGTGACATGGAGATTACACATAGAAATGATCGAAGCCAAGGCCTTCAGAACATTCATTAGAGTATATTCCTTATTCAAAAGTGAGCGATTGAGTGCTAACATTAAACTGATCCTCCACAAAGCTCTTATTAGATCCATAATGACTTATGCTAGTCCCGCCTGAGAATTCGCGGCAGACACTCATCTAGGGAAATTGCAGCGCCTGCAAAACAAGGTTCTCTGCACCAGTGGCAATTTTCCAAGGCTCACACCAGTCCGTGATTTGCACATGGCATTCAAAATCCTGTATGTATATGAGTATATAAGAGAACTATGCAGGAAACAAGCAGAAGTCATACAAAATCATGAAAATGAGAATGTTCGCAACATCGGACAAGGCAAAGCACGACACAGAAAATATAAGAGGCTTAAACTTGGCGGCGGTCAGGCGTACGACCGTTCAAGTGACTAGACTGCCGTGGTAGTGAATACTACTAGAAATAGGGCATAATCTGCTGTACTGAGCCTGGATTGACAGAGGCCTTTAATATATTGTACATAGAAATAGGAATTAAGATTAAATTTGTAAATATATGCAAATACTGACAATGGACTTACTGATACAGACAATGACTGACAAATGACAGACCCGACCTCTCGTCAGATAGGGCACCCCAAATGGACAGGACAGTAACTTTCATATAAGGGAGAAGAAGAAGAAGTGGCCATGAGCCCCATCCGGGGCTCGACTCCAAGACAGACAGATTGACTGACCGTCAGTTGCAATGTGACTTGGACTTGGACTAAGAAGTAAATTAGTTTTCAGTCAGTGTTTGGTGTAAGACAGCCACGGGAGGAACAAGACCTGAACCATGTGATTTTAGGTTTTATGAGTGTAATAGTCACAGTCAGTGATAGTGATTGATAGCTGAGAAGTCAGCCAGTAAAGACTTATTGTGTGACTTCAAGACCTTTTGTGTGCTAGAGTGCAGTGAGATTAGGAGTGTGTAATTCAGTGAGACTTGTATAGCTTCCATGTTATAAATACATTAACCTCTAATGTACAGACTTTTAAACTGAAAGCAGCCTGAATTTAAATAACCCTAATTAATTGTCATTGCAAACTTTCAGAAAAAAATGCATATTTTCCATTTTATGCAACATAGAAATATGAACTAAAAAGAATCTGAAAGACAATAAAATTTTCTACATATGCATAAAAGAGCAAGTTTTACAAATGAAAATTAACTGTGATTATTCTGTCATGAAATGCAAAATATAATCTTTATTATATATGTTATGAAATTCCAAAGGACTTACCCACTGATTTTCTTCAACCTTGAATCATGGTGATATTGTAAATATAATCACACTATATACAATAATATTTTGTTCAGACTGTACGCGAGTTTGAACTGTGTCACTTCACAGTTTACGATAATTCACACTCCGACGCGCGTCTCTTCTCGAAGCAGTCCACCACACATAGTGCAACATCACACTTTTTACAGTAGTAGAGCGTGCTTCTGTGCTTCTTATTCTGAGAACAAATACGATGTCTTTGTTTTACTTTGGTTGGCAAGTGTTGTGAATTTTTCACCTCCAGTCGACGCAGTTGGGCCCCAGATGAACTTGGCCTCCCCCGAGAAACGCCACTGACCGTGATATTTGCCTCATGCAACTGAAGAATCAAATCCCGCACCAATATTTCGCGGAACTTTTTGTGTGTCATTTTTCCACCACATGACTTGTGTAATAGATATGCATTTAGAATAGTCATATCTTGAAGGTGGAATAACAATTTCTTTGTCCACTTCCATGTCTTCCTAGCAATGCCATAACTGTTTACCATCCTGTCAGATTTATCAACAAAGCCCATGTGTGCACTGTAGTCTTCAATTACATGGGGTTTGACAGCATGGCCAGATTCATCTCAGAAGTTGCCTTCCAATGGAGGGGGGTGCAAATTCATCAGAACATACACATCACGCTTGTCTTTCCAATGAGCAACACTCAGATGCCCTTTGACTCTTGTAACAACATCCCATTTTTTTTTTCAATTTCATTGACTTGGGCCGAATATCTTGTGACATTCCACGCCTATCATTGTGAACGGTGCCACATGAATTTATTTTCCTGTCTAAAAGATCGTAAAATAAAGCAGGAGAACTGAAATAATTGTCCATGTAAATTTTGTGTCCCAAGCCTTCTACTCTTTGAATTACCTGGAGAACAATGCCATGTGTTGATGTAAATTCTTCTGTCTCAAGTTGCCTTTGTTTGCCCAAATAAACTGTCATGTCATAAGTATACCCAAAAAAATCGCAAAGCTTGTAAATTTTTATACCAAATCTTTTGCGTGTCTTTGGAATATACTGATGAAAAATCACTCTTCCTTTGAAGAACACTATGACTTCATCAACAGCAAGACGTTCTGCTGGATTGTAAAGTTCACAAAATTTGTTATTGAGATTGTCAAAAATTTTTCTAATTTTCCAGAGCCTATCATACTCTGGGTCATATCGATTTGGAGGAGCTTCATTATTTTCAAAATGTAGGAATCTCAAAATATGGAAGAAACGGTCTTGTACCATGGTGTTACGGTAGAATGGAGTGTAGTATTGCTCATCTCTTGACCAATAATCTTTGAGGGTGTCCCATTGATTGTGGCCCATTTGAATAATTATTGCCAAAAAGTTATATATCTCTTCAATTGTAACGTCAGGCGGTTGAACAGAAAGGCCTGCAGCATCTTGGCATGCCAAAAATTGGTGGAAATATCTGTTGGTTTCTTGTAACAAGATGTGGAATATTTGTTGGAAAAACAGAATAAAAATGGAAAAAGGAGAGGACTGTGCATTTATATTGGGAGCAGCTGATCTGTTGATTCCACTCAGAGGACCAGTGAAGTCTAGAACCTTTGGCGAATCCCCGGGTCTTCTATCACGAAACCTAATTTCCGGTTCCTCTGCCTCGTTGTCTGATGATGACGACGACAACATATTTGCCCAAGGTTGAATGAACTCACTGATATCTTCTAACTCTTCATCAGATTCCTCTTCCATCAATATGTCCTCCAGTTCTTCGGCATCGAGAAGTTTGGAATATTGGGCACGTTTTTGAGGTTCCATCTTGGGAGGGGGGGGGTTCCAGCAAAATCGAATAAATTATGTTGATTGACAAAGACTCGCAGAATAGTGATGCAAAGTAACTGTAATAGTATGGTACAATAGGCCAGAAGTGGCAGCAGTACAAGGGACTTAGTCCCACCCCACTAGCAATAAAAAATAATAATTGTAATAGTAGTCGAAAAGGTGCCAGTTCGACTCTGATACGGGAAGTCACAGTGATGAAGATGCCTTTTACTCACAAAGTAATACTGGTTCAGTGGGTTTATACCTCTTCCAAGACACAAAATAATATAAGAACAAATATATGACAGTCTGACACTAACTTTTTAAGTGAAAAAGAAATATTACACAATCCAACACTGACTTCCTAGCTGATAACTCGGCACTGAAAACCAATCCTTGAATACCTCACAATTCCTTGAAAGCTCTGAAGCACTGATCTGCAAGCACCGACGAATATTACCTCTTCAGTTCTCAGAACAAAGCTGGGCTATATTTGGCTGACCAGGTCATAAACAGAAATATATAAACATAAATAGTTAAGAAACCAGGACCGAGATAAACGATTTCTTTGTTCAGAGCTAAGGAATGAACCACTGACATGACCTCGCCTAGGTCTGTTTTGGTTTCAAACCCAAGGTCAAACTGTCAGCACTCCCAAAGAGTGCACGTGTCCTGCGTCACATATATCTGCCATTCGGCTAACTCTGGTTGCTGCTTGCGTCATATATATATGTGTCATTCGGACGTTAAAGGTTTAAACTACCACAGATTGACTGAGAAGATTAGAGTGTAGTGAGTGTAAATGGTGTAAATCTGCAATAGTTTAACAATTAAGTGGAGTTACGATTAGTGAAGATCTAATAAATCCAATTACCAATCCGAACCCCATCTCCAATCACCCAAAAATGTTACAATAGCTACTAACATTCACTAACCTCTGACTTTGTGTCAAGAGAAGGCTGGTCTCTGTTCAGGCACATGTGTGCTACCTTTATCACGTGTTCCAATTTCCTTGGCTGCTCTTCCACTTTGGCAGCTAAGAAGAGAGCTGCTGCTGCCATCGCATTGCGATGAAACTGGGTGAATGAGTGGAACACGTAGAATCGATGCATGTACACAATTGCTGTATTGATACATAGTTGTGTACTGAACAACAAGTTAAGGAAAAACAATGCAACTGAATCCCACAACACAAGTGATTAATTCACACATTCTATCACACTAGCAACAAAAAGAAACATACAAAACTCAAATTCAAGTACATCTCACCAACAATACATCCTCATATAAAAAACATAAAGGTAAGCTATCACTGTAGCAGGCCATGAAGGCCCATAGGGTTATGAGATATCTAGGCACCTAAATTTTCTCTAGAGAATTGGCTCACAGATGATGGTAAGGTTGTCAGCCTTATGCGCCCACCACCCTTTACCCCTAGGAAAATTCCTGGTACTCATTTCTCTTAGAGGCTGGGTCAACCCCAGGGCCACAATGTGGCTGACAGACACCAAATGCAAATCTCAGTCTTTTCACATAATACACCACTCAGAACTGTACTGCATAAAAACTTATTACATGTAAAAGTTTCAGAGATAAAAAAATAGAGGTTGTAATTGACCGGAATGACATTCCATACATCCTGTCACATAAGAGCAGACTCATTACACTGATACACAGATCTGGTTCATGACACTACCAAAATGATAAAAAAATCATTACCATATCAGTCTATATTAAAATACAAAGAATATGTGCTTTGGTACAATGCTCTCAATGTGAATAAGGTTTTAAAATTCTACCTGTCTCCCTTTTATTTCTAACAAAGAATATCTTGTCATCAGTAAGCTCTCCATGTTAAATTTCATGCTGCAGAACAAATAACAGGAAAAAAGTCTGTTATACTAAGAAGAGTTAACCAAAGCAACAAACACACTGTTCTGTATTCCGTGTGAAGTTATTATAGGTGCACTTTTATGGGAATTTCTTCACTGCAATCAGTGAATGGTATTATTTAGGGATAAAAATATTGTGACATGTCTAACTGTTGCTGGGCAACGGGAGGTAGAACGAGTTACCACGAAGACAGACCCTTGATAAACGGTCGGTTGCCAAGTTACGCAACAGTAAGGAAAGTGGTGTTTGGCCGTGCTGAGCCAAAGAGCACTGGTTGCTATGCAGCATTGCCCAGCAACGCCTTTGTAAAAACAGCGTCATGCAACATGGGACCCTGTGCGGCAACTGTTGCTAGGCAATCGGTAAACACGACGTCATGCAACAGTGAAAGCTAACATGTAACTGTTTTCTGTGTTGTCAGTGCGAAGCTACATAAGAGGAGTATTCGTCAGTGAGAGGGAGGAACCAGTCAGTTGCAGTCTAACATTCACCGGAGTGAATGGAAGCAGGAGAAGTAAGTGTGATACTGCAGATGGCAGTAGTTGTGAAACTGTAAATAGTGTAAGGGCGAATGTGCACTACATTTGCTAGATCCAGAACGGTGTGAAGTTATTTGTCGCGCGTTATACACCCAACACGTGACAATTTGGTGTCAGTAGTGTCTACAAACTTAAACATGCCTCAATCTAGAAAGAATTATTAAATTAAGTACATCGAGAGTTATCCCGCCAAAAAAAAAAAAAAAAAAAAAAAGGAAGCGCGAGAGAAGCAAGATATGCAGTGAATAATTGAAATGCTGGCAAAGGCAGAGGCCGATAAGAAGGCCGACAAGGAAGAAAGGAAGGTCGAAAAGGAAGAAATGGAGGCAAATAGGAGGAAAGACAGAGACGAAATTAGACCCAACCTAGCTAAGACAGAGGCCGGCCATAAAGAGATGCTGTCCTGATTGGAGGCTGACAGACAGGCTGAGCAAAGAGAACTGAAAGAAATGATGGATACCAACCACAACGAGATGGTGGCCGAAATCAAACCCGAAATGGACACAGACACGATGGCCTGCCAAGAGATGGAGGCATGTCTAGTAGAAGAAGAGCCAACCTCAGTGGACAGGAATCCTGAGGTGGCTCAACAATGAGAAGTCCCCATAAAGCATGCTGAAGTAATGCTGGTTGGAGAACCGAAGAAGGAAAGGCGTAGGGACCGAAACCAGTGGAAAATGAAGAAACGGACCCAGGAAAAGGATGGGTGCCAAAGAAGACTAGCCGTCGCTCGCAGAGGGACAAGCTGCCATGTGGAAGTGGCACTGCAGAAGAAAACCAGCAGGAAGGTGTCCCGCCGTGCAACAGTGGCATGGCGTAAGAGGAACACCTTCAGGAAATCTACGACCCAAGGAAAGTGTGGACAGCAGCACGAATTGGCTGCCGACAGAAATATGACTAGCCATGCAGGTGTGACACAGTGCAAGGGAGATTTCATAAAGAAATATTCAACCAGGGTCAATGCTGAACAAGAAACCTGGAAAGGAAGAACGGGAATAAAGAACATAGGCAGCCAGAAGAAAAAGGTGCCAACCAAGGACGCCATCGAAGGGTGTAGATCAGGACAGCGATCACACCTAGGACGGACAAGCACTCATAAGAAGACCTTCTACGAGATTGTCAGCATGAAGATCGTTAAGCAAATAGTTGGATCTTCTGTCAGTCTAAGCAAGGACCGGACCTTGTGGAGGGGTTGCCCCCTCCGAAATGGAAAAAATGGAATAGAGCATGGTGGAGGAACCAGTAACACAGAAGCACCGGCCTCCCCAGCTAGAACGAGTGAATGAGCGATGAATGAATGTGAGGGACGAATGTGAAACAACTGGATCTCCTGACAAGTTAACAGGAAACTGTGTAAGATTTGAGGCTTTCACAGCGGTGACTATGAAGAAAGCAGTCTTCTGGGATTTGGCACCGTGTATATGTGGTGTTAACCGACGTTTCGGAGGAACGTATCGCCTCCATCTTCAGGGTAGAAGAAAAAATATAAGAAATCTGCAAGCGAAGGCAATTGAGATTGAACTGCAGCCAGAAAATATGAACAGAGAGGGGGGGTTTTGTCTCAGCAAGTCTTGGAAA
>NW_019733325.1:457985-471219 GCF_002891405.2 Cryptotermes secundus
AACGTGCAGATTTCTTATATTTTTTCTTCTACCCTGAAGATGGAGGCGATACGTTCCTCCGAAACGTCGGTTAACACCACATATACACAGTGCCAAATCCCAGAAGACTGCTTTCTTCTTAACAGGAAACTGCTCGAGACAAGCTGGTCTTAAAAAGGGAGCAGATGTAGTGGTCGAAGAACGGACCACGGGAAGAAAGGAAACAATGAGCCAGAAAAAAAACACGTTGCAAGCATAGCCTTAGAAGGAAAGGACTGGTGATGCACTGTTAGGCTATTCGGGATGAACAGCCTTAAGAAGTGAGCAGTGTGAGATGTCTAACCGTTGCTGGGCAACGGAAGGTAGAACGATATACCACAAAGACAGACCCTTGATAAACGGTCGGTTGCCAAGTTACACAACAATCGAAATGAGGTTACGCAACAGTAAGGAAAGCGGTGTTTGTCTGTGCCGAGCCGAAACACGCTGGTTACTACACAGCGTTGCCCAGCAACACCTTTGTAAACATGGCGTCACGCAACAGGGGAGCCTGTGCAGCGACTGTTGTTAAGCAAACAGTAAACACGATGTCACACAACACTGAAAGTTATCACATAACTGTTTTCCGTGTTGTCAGTGCGGAAGCTACATAACAGGAGTATTCGTCAGTGAGCGGGAGTAACCAGTCAGTTGCAGTCCAGCATTCACCAGACTGAATGGAAGCAGAAGTGAGTGTGATACTGCAGATAGCAGTAGTTGTGAAACTGTAAATTGTGTAAATGTAAGGGCGAATGTGCAATAAGTTCCCTAGTTCCTGAACAGCGTGAAGTTATTTGTCGTGTAACATATACCCAACACGTGACAATATGTTATGGACTAGTGAAGGTTGGTACTAAACTGTGAAACCTATGAAAGTTCATCCACAGCAGCACAGTACTGGGAGATCTCATACATGCCTATACAAGGTGTTAATTGCGTAATAATATACGGAGAAGATTAAATGCTGCAAACATATTTTTGTGAATATAACTGGTCAGTGTCCATGTTAAACCAAAGCTGGATACTAAACATGCATTACATTCTACTTTTTTACACTTTTAGAATATTTGCATGTATTTTTTACTCCAAGAAAGGCTATCCAATAAGAAACATAAATTTGTTCATATTTATGTATTTCTCAGTCCAAGAGACACTATGTGGAGATCCTAACTAGCACCAAGGAGTTGAGTCCTTTTTGAGAACTCACAAGTCATTCAGCTATTCAAGAATTTCTCAACATTTTATAAAACCTGAAGGTGCAGTACCATGTTCACAAGAGCCCTCTACTGCTCCCTATCCTAAGCCAGATTTATACAGTACATAATACCCCATTCGATTTCTCTCACACTTTAAAATTATCCTCAGACCTATCACTAGGTTTTCATCATGGTATCTTTCCTTCTGGTTTTCCCACCAAAATCCTGTATGCCCCACCTCTTGTTCTCCTTAATTTGACCATTCTAATTACATCTGGCAAACAGAACTTTCTCCAACCTCCTATCATTTCATCTCTCTTCAGTCCAAATATTACTCAGCTCCCAGTTCACAAACACCCCCAGTCTATGTATTTCATCTATGTCAAACATCAAATTTCACACCCATACAAAACTAGAGGAAAAACTGTTTTGTATAATTTAACTTTTGCATTTTGAGACAGCAGACAATAAGGCAAAAGGCTCTGGACTGAATGGCAGCAAGCATTACCCAGATTTAATCTGCTCTTTATTTCCTTGGGAATCAAATTTTGACTTGTTACTGTCGTTCCCAAGTACTTTAACTTTGCAACATTTTCAAAGATCTATTACCTGTCTATTTGTTATGATTTTGTCCTGCATTCTAGTGACGAGACTTCAACCTATACATAAGGGTTCCCAGTTTTTAGTTCTAGACCAACCTCTTTACTAGCATCAATTAGGGCTTCTTTGTTTTTCTTTATAGTGTTTATGTTACATTATGAGCATAAACCAGGAGTTCTTTTGTTCTAGATGTTTGCTGCTGATTTCAATTTCTAGATTTATGTACAAACCATATAAACAACAAATTTATTTCAAGATATGTCCAAATGGCACAACATCCCTTATCCAGAATTCATAAAATATCCTATTGTTATACAATTATACTGATAAATATGCCAACTTTCAAGCACTTTATATGCAAGTAACAGTGGAGGTTAGGGAAACCTACATTGCAAACCTACATGAATGTAATGGAACATGATATCGAATTGAATGTTGCTCCATGTGTGCCTCACAGTTGATTGTTCTTTTAACTAGGAGCACTGTTTACCACCCGAACAAGGAATTTCAAACTATTGCGAGAATTGTTTACGTTGTTCCGTCATGTTTACTACTGCTAAAATCACATGATCAATATGGCGTGGCGAGAAATATATGAAACAACATGCCATGTATGACTCATTTTCTAAGAAGTGTAACTTCCGTACGATGGGAAAGTAGAAGAATCCACCAGTTTCAACCATTCTAAACGATCTAACAGGTAAGACTATTATATAGTATTATGAACATTTGTGAGCATTATCCATTTAAAAACACTTTTCACAAGAACACTCGATATATTTTCAGAAACAGTTCGCACTCGGTGTTCACTAGCATCACATTTTTTCTGAGCAAAGGATACACTTGTAATCTCTGTCCCATGTCTTGTATAAAATTTGCAGCTTGCTGCCGATATGATAATTCCTTATCGACCTCGAACCCACATTTTCTGCTCGGAGTACTTGCAAGTTGTTCTTTTGTAAAGTACCACTTTTCGTCCGCCGCCATTTATTCTAGAACGAAGGACGTACACACTACTTTCAAGAAGGAAGTAGTAAATAGCGGATGTGATTGGTTGGTGGGTTAGGAATTTTTAGGTAGTACAAATTATGTGATCAGAGATGAACCAAGCTTGTTCTTTTTAATACATAATATTTATTTTCGATTGATAATAAGACACAAAATAATATCTGTCAATGGACACATTATGAATTTAAGTGCTCATGCATTTGCTCAAATGGACAGAGAACGCCATATTTTGGGTCGGTTTTGTGTGGTGCATTCATGGTGGTGAGTAAAGAAAATTGCACAGTTTTCCTGTTTTAAAGGTAAACAGAATACCTGGTATTTGTATTTAGCGCATGTCCACATACGAGAATTTGTTGTGAACTATAATTCTGTGTATGGATGGAGAAACGACCACAGGTTTATATGCAGTATATAGAAATTTGCGCATACAAAATGGCGGGGCTTTGACTTACTGTTTCAATAAATGTCATTGACCCTCCGTTACCAATATTAAGAACTAATTTTAGTAATTATATTTTCGTATGTGTTGGTTCTGGTTTCTGTAGACAGTCGGTGGTAATAGACGCTCTGAATGTTTCTTGTGCCGTCTGTTAATACAATGTGTGACCTTGCACAAATAACTGAAAGTAGTACTATCACGGATTACTAAATATAGATAGGCAACTGAATGGAGGGCACGGATTACTCTCCGTTAGGATCACTAGGTGAATTTAATGCTCTGAATTGTTAAATAATGTAGAGAGCATGTACATACGTGTTGAGTGCCTTTTAAATTTAAATAGGTTAGTTGCTTTTATTGCTCTTACGATTTGATTGTAGAGTGTGTCAGGCGTAAATTAGCGGCAGTCCGTCCGTGGGATTGTCGATGCTTGAAGGAACAATCACATATCAGACGTTTATACAAATATTATTGTTGCTGTAATGGACATACGACGAGCTTCTAACAACTAAAACGCACTGACAGTGTTCCAGTCTGTTGTGCCTTCCTCAGTGCTTAGTAGCACTTCAGACAATGGAAATACTTCCGCTTCTTTACTGTCTTCTCCGTGTATCTTTCTCGCTGTATCTACCTCTTATATAACCTTGGGTCGGTTTCCACAGAAAACACTTCTTATACCTAACAATAGATGTCCATTGTCACGAATTGTAATAGGTTTTACCTAGCAACGTTCTCTTTAACCAGAATGACCCAGAATCTGTCTCTCCAGGAAACGTGTTTGCATAGCCGTTGCTTAGCAACGGATGGTTCAAAGACTGTGATTAACGACTAACGTGACAGATGCATTGTCGCTAGGAAGTGCATGACCCAGTGGGCATTAGACCTACCGTGGTCTGCGCTGATTGGCTAGTGCTTGATTCAGTGTGGATGACTCCCCTCCCCCACAGAGATAGTTGCTCAGCTGTTGAAGCTAACAAGGAAATACACGTGGCATTCAGAGGGTTCGGAACATGTAGTTCATGTGACAGGCTGTGTCAGGATTGCATTGACCACAGAGGTGAAGGTGGTGGTCTCACGGCCAGTCTCTTTCAGCATGTGTGCTGGATTCTCTGGGTCGGTTGCTAGAAACAGTAGCTTGCTGGGGATTCTTAGTAGCTCGCCATATGCAAATTCAGATACTGATGCCTGCAGGTCCTGTTTGAATGTCATGCAGATTCCAAGGAGAACCAGGGGAAGCGCCTCTGTCCTGTGTTAGTCTGTGTGGCACATGATGGCTACCCTCAGTGCACACTGGAAGCATTTCATAAGTCTATTAGCTGTGGGTTGTTGTCCATGAGAGCTCAATGCCATACAGCTGGGCCAGGGAGAGGAAGAGTTAAGATTCAAATTAATGTTTCTGGCCAGTGCTGATGGTCTGCGGACAACTGAAGCAGGATATCCGGCCAATCAGTAGAGCATGTGCCACAGCTGTGATGTCCAGGATGGTGATGACTTCTGGCCAGCAAGTGAAACAGTCAGTTGCCATGAGGTAGTATGTGCAGCCCACTGATGTCTGAAGGGGTCCCATGAGGTCCATGTGGATATGAAGAAAATTGGCTGCTGGCAGTGTGAAGTCACCTAATGGAGTGACTTTGCAAGCACTGGCAGGAGTGGCAAGGCCATGCCCAGGTGTGGCAGTCCTTCTGTACACCTGGCCACACAAAACACTCTGCGACCAGCTTCGCCATTATTTTGGTGCCTGGGTGTGACAGATCATGGATGGGCTGGAACACTTGGAGTCGTGGGGGAGCTGGAATGACCTAGATCACCAGACATATACTGCTGTAGTAGGTCTTGCATTTGACCACTGTCCATGCTCCGTTGGGGTCACCAGTATGGGATTGTCGATGCTTGAAGAGACGACCACATATTAAACTTCTATACAGATATTTACTGTTACTCTAATGGACTTATGAACAAGCTTCTTACAACAACTAAACCACACTCCCAATATTCCAGTCTGTTGTGCCTTTGTTTAGTAGCACTTCGGACAGTGGAAATTTCTCCATTTCTGTACTGTCTTCTCGGTGTATCTTTCAAAACGAAGTCAGAGTCAAAGTTACTTTACAACTGGTATTTTACCACCACTCAGTTCATCCGTGGTGTCAAGCCCCTTGAGACCCACGACCAAAGATTATATTTCTGTGGTTGAACTCTAGCAGTTAACAGTCCATAGGTAACATCCTTTCTGATGAGAAGATGGGTTTGTCTCATATGAGTATGCTTGGCCTTTTGTTAAGTGTACACATACAGCATGTTGTTGAAAATTCTTCCTTTTGCACTACACACAAATCCTCTGTCAATACAGGCTTTACAGAGCAGATCATGCCTATCTTACGCATCTTATGTTACAATGGCAGCTTAGTCACTTGAACAGTCATAAGCTTGACCACCACCATGTTTAAGCTTCTTATATTTGTTTGTGTCTGGCCTCTCCTTGGAAGGAAGGTTGAAAGCTGTATGCAAATCATGGACTGGTGTGCACCTTGGGAAATTTCCAGTGGTGCACAGAACCATGTTTTGCATGCACTGCAATAATAAGATATAGGTGTCTGCTGCTAATTCCCAGGCGTGAAAAGGGTAAGTCATTACTGATCTAATCAGTGCTTTATGGAGGGTTAGTTTAATGTTGGCACTTAAAGCACCCACTTCTGAATAGGAAGTAGATTCTAATAAATGTTCTGAAGGTCTTGCCTTCAATCATTTCTGTGCGCAGCCTGCACATAATCCCCTTATCAAAGATTACACTGAGATATTTTACATGATTGACAGACAGGTATTCCATCCATTCAATGTAAGATGACCCTCAGGGGGCAGTGTATCTTTAAAGACAAAGTCAGAGTCAAAGTTACTTTACGACTGGCGGTTTACCGCCAATCAGTTCATCTTGGCTTCAGGCCCCTTGAGGCCCACGACCAGAGATTTTTTTTCAACTGAACTCTTGTAGTAATAGTCCTTATGTAACATCCTCTCTGATGAGAAGATGGTTCTGTCTCTTATGGATACACTTGGCCTTTCGTCAGGTGTATATTTCACACAAGTAACATGTTATTGAAAATTCTTCCTTTTGCATTACGCAGAAGCCCTCTGTCAGTAGTGGCTTTACAGAGCAGATCATGCCTAACTTACTTATCTTATGATACAACTTAGTCATTTGAACGGTTATAAGCTTGATCACCGCCATTGTATCTTTATCACTATATCTTCCTCTTATATAACCCCAGGTCGGACCTCATGGAAAACATGTCCCTTGCCTAACAGTAGATGTCCGCTTTTGTCACATACCTAGCTGTGGGCTGTTTACGCAGAATCTGTCTCCATGGAAACTTGTTTGCCGAGCTGTTGTGTAGTCACGGATGGTTCCTAGACTGTGATTGATGATTGGTGTGTCAGACATACACTGCTGCTGGGCAGCGCACAAACCAATGGGCTTTGGAGCTGCCGCGGCCCGTCCTGATTGGCTAGTGCTTGATCTATTGTGGGTGGCTCCCACAAATCAAAGATAAACTGTCACTGTACAGTAGTTGGGAATTGATGGTAGCATGTAAATACATAGGAAGATTCATTATATCTGGTGGGACATACATCCCAACTTTAAATGTTAAATAAAGGTTCCGTACCTATGTAGAGAAGTGAATGGAAATTCTTAATTTATTTCCTGTATTGAATTTGTTTCTGTAATTAGACAGCTTCTTGAAATGCTGATAATTATTTTGAATTGTGCAGAGTTGATAACTTTCTCTTGCAGGCAGTAGGGAACATGTTTAATTCAGTGAAACACAGTAGTGCCCTTATGAACATACCTTCATGCAACTACTTGGCACATGAGTGCAGTGGACAGTGTGTGGAGGGATATGACTACTGCATCAGACACATCTTGGAAGACAAGACTGCCCCCTACCGACTCTGTGGCTATGTGTATTCAGGCAATGGGCGCCGATGTGTTATGCCTACCCTAAAGGGAGATAAACGGGAATCTGGGTATGTACTTTTTGAACAGGAAATGGCAACAAGGTGTTATTTCAGTTTCCCAGGTAATTCTCGTTTTCAGTGGTAATCGATTTATTTCTGACTTAAATAACACCTACAATTTATTGTTTACTTAGTTCATTCCTCTGATTTATTCTCCGTTCCAGTACAGCCTCTCACATGAGTCACGCAGTTTGAGTAATGTGTATTGACAAATGTAAACAGTATCCTTGTACAGTAGACTGTTGACATAGGGGGTTTTGTGGGCAGCGTCACAACCTGAATTATAAGCTACTGGCCTGATAAGTGATATTGACATTTGTAGTTTTGGAATTATTGTTACTGCAACTTGTGTTTCAGCAATGCTGCTTTCATGGATAGCTGTAAATTACTTGCATTTGTGCCTCCTTATGAAAATATCCAGATATGATGAGTGTTCTCCCCACCTCCACCCAGAATATTGGCCAGATGCAATGAATAAAGGTGTTCACATTTAGTCTGTTGTAACGATGTCATCACTTCGTTAATATTTTCGAGCAGTTTGCTCAGCTTTGGCACTGCTACTTCACAGGAATCATCACTGTTGTTTTTTTTAGTTACTTCCAGTATCACTGGCTTCAGGGTCACTGGTTGTCTTCCTGTTCTTCACAGTTGCGATACTCTCCTCCGTAAGATGTGGCATGACTGGATTTTTTTAATCTACTTCAGTTCATGTTGCGAGGTCATCTGCTTTTAAATTACTTCTCAATGTACTGTGTGGGCTTATGTACTGGTTTGGAAATGGATTTAAGTTGTCTTCTGTGACATGTTTACCAGCACACTTTTTCCAGCAGTTTAGAGTAGTAGTAGTAGTCATAATTTTCCCCTGAGCTAAATCGATACTGAATAGAAGATACCTTAATCCATAGTTTGCAATTCAGGGTTTTAAACTCTACCAGGTACCACTTTTGGGGGGGGGAGTGGAAATCACATCCCATCCAAGCACTGAAACTTTTTGTATAACACAGGAAGAAATTTTTTGTTTTTATGCTAGAAACATGAACTTCAGCTTTTACTGATGCAGAGTGGCTTCAGTGTGAGATTACCAGTCTTGTTGGAGGACAAGTAATTTGTTAAATTGAAGCACTTGAGCTTTCAAAATTAATCTATTTATAGGCACTTTGTTACTGCACCTTAGTAGGGACTAATTGTACAGATAATTGCCTATGTAATTATTTTCACAAAGTCAAGTCATCTTCCTTTTAGCCCTATGTCATCTTCTGCAGAGTGTACAAATGGATGTAATTTCCTTTGTCATCCAGCTGCATATTGTTCCTTCTGCAATTCCACACTTGCAGAATACACTAGCTGTTGATTCAGTGCTCTTAACTCTTTTGATAATTTTTAATTTCTCCATGATTGTGTAATTTATTCATTTGGTCATCATTACTATGTAGGATGTATGTACATTTAAACTGAGAAACAAGAGCCTCGGATTTTAGATGTACTTTCAACAGTCTCTCATGGGAATCAGCAGGTTGGCATTTTTATCACTGAAGTATCAGATATTAAATCTGATGGTGATGTGTGTTAAATCTGCACAAATACATCTGGTGCCCAAGGTAAGATGTATTGAATGCTCTCTCCCTGGGGAACTATTCTTCAATTTAAGTATGCATGTCAAGTCCTGTCACGAATTAATTTCCCAAAAGTTACATACATTAGTCATTGCCACCTATTTCTTGTCATAGACTGAGGAAATAGAACAGTTGTGCCAGATAGTTGCTTTGCATATCTGCACTTCTAAATTTGTATCCTTATTCGTCAAGTCATAGTTTGGTGTCATTGCCATAGTTACTGTGTACTGTCATTGTTGCTCAGTTTCTGTGGTTGTTTTAAATATACCTCAATGGTAACCTTATGATGAAGAACAACAGTGGATGCATGAGTAACTTTGCAGTCATTACAAGTGGAAAGAAGTTGAAACAACTTTAGCTTAATGTGGAATGACTCTTTCATCTTCCAGTGTCCATAATTCATAGTTCTGATACTCTCCTAGGGATGTATGTAGGATGCAGAAAATAATTCTATGCTCTTGGTGCAAAGTCATGCCAGTGCTAGTCTTATTTTTTTTCCTTCACTTTTTTTAGATCAAAAATATTTTCTCTTTGTAGGGCATTAGAACATATGACAGAATTATAAAAAATGCAGTTTGTCTTATGCATTAACATTCAGAGGAGAGTGCATTTACACATTTCAAGTTAATACTTAATCTATAAAAGCTCTGTGTTTTGCAATAAAAGGTAGGATTTTGGAAGACTTATGGTCTCTGGCACCTACTGTACATGGTTCCATTTTGCAAGCATTAGCACAACAAACTTCATTGTCTGTTTTAAAACATGCCGTGAGTTCAGAGACACAAACTAGAAGATGGGGAATGCTGCCAAATATGGCAGTTCTTTTATCAGTTCATGCATTAGGGAAAAGTGTTCGTCATTCTTCTCCATATTGGACATAGTTGCTTGCCAACAGGGGCAGGAACTTCTACAATGTATTCAGTGCACTTTAACATATTTTAAATACTGTAATGAACAGTTATTACATTAATTGATTAAAACAAATAAAAATTGTCATTTTCCCTTTCAGATTCTGTGCAGAGCATGCACGCAAGGCACAGCTAGCCAGGCAGAAGTCGTCACGCAGACATGTACCACCACCCAGTTCTGAGTCTCTTCTTCTTAGCCTCTCACACTACAGCAAGACAGAATACAACTCTGCAGCCGCAGCACCTGGTATAGTACAGTTATGCTTGACATTTGTATGTGTACCTACGAGATGATTTTAGTATACCATTTATGAGAATGAAATGGAAGTACACTAATACTTATGAAATAGAGAAAATTATTAAATCCCTGAAAACAAAGGATTCTGGTGGATATGATGAAATAACAAGTAGAATAATCAAATCAAGTTTACCATTTATAATCTCACCATTGACACATATTTGTAACGCTGCATTACGCCATGGAGAATTTCCGGATAGATTAAAATATACCACAGTCAAGCCTCGTTTTAAAAAAGGTAATAGGCAGGAAATGACAAATTACAGACCAGTATCGTTATCGACTACATTTTCAAAAGTATTTGAAAGATTTATGTATGATAGACTAATTACACATATTGAAAACAACAACTATTCTGGTGGATGAAAAGTATGGATTTAGATCTCACTCTTCTATTGAAAAAACTACCTTTACATTAATTCATAAGATACTCATAGCCCTGAACAGTAAGAAAATAGTAGGCGGCATATTTTGTGATTTACAAAAGGCGTTTGACTGTGTCAATCATACAATATTAATGCATAAACTAGAATTCTATGGAATTACAAGGAAATTTTAAGTCATTAATCAATTCTCATTTGAGACACCCTCCAGTTTTGAAGGGAAGCTGTGAGTATATTGAATAAGCAGTCGTGGACAGCCAACAAGAGGTGGTCCTCCAGCTTGAGGGCTGGGCGTGGGGCTAACAACTCCTCACCATAAGAAATAAGTATGTTACAAAAATTAACACAAAGCTTTGGACCTGGATGGATTCCTTGGATAAACGACCTAAGCTAAAGAAAATGGATATGAGATTTGGCACTTGGAATGTTCGAAGTTTCTGTAGGGCAGTTTCACTCAGGGCAGTGGCAGAGGAAATCTTAAAATATAAGTTAGATTTAGAGGGAGTACAGGAGGTCAGATGGGATGGAGGTGGCATCGCACCAGCAGGAGACTATACATTTTTCTATGGAAGGGGGAATGGAAATTATGAATTAGGTACAGGTTTTTTTGTACATAAGAGAATTGTATCAGCAGTTAAGAGGGCAGAGTTCGTTGGTGATAGGATGTCATATATAATACTAAAAGGTCGCTGGTGTGATATCATTGTTATGAATGTTCACACCCAAACAAGATAAAATTGATGACATAAAGGATAGATTCTATGAAGAACTGAACATGTATTTGATAAATTCCCGACGTACCCTATGAAAATTTTGTTAGGAGATTTCAATGCCAAAGTAGGGAGGGAAGACATTTTCAAACCAACAATTGGGAATGAGAGTTTGCATGAAATTAGTAATGATAATAGAGTAAGAGTAGTAAACTTTGCCGCATCAAAAAACTTACTGTCAGAAGTACAATGTTGCCACATTGTGACATCCATAAATTTACTTGGACATCTGATTGGAAGATACACAATCAGATAGACCATATTTTGATAGATAGGCACTCAAGTATACTTGAAGTCCAATCATTCAGGGCAGCAGAATGTGATACTGACCCCTACCTGATGGTGGCAAAGGTTAGGGAAGGACTGGCAGTGAGCAAACATACAACATGGAGAGGTTCAATCTCAAGAAATTAAATGAGGTAGAGGGTGAAGAGAAGTATTGTGTTCATATCTAAGATAGGTTCACGGCTTTGGAAAACTTGGAAACTAAGGTGGATGTTAATAAAGCTATAAACTATTAGAGAGAATATAAAAATGTCTGCCAAAGAGAGTCTAGGTTATTATGAACCAAAGAAGCATAAGCCATGGTTCGATGAAGGATGCTCAGAATTATTAGATCAAAGAAAGCAGGCCAGATTGCAATTGTTACAGAATCCAAGCGAGTTAGATGGGGATAATCTGAACAATATAAGACGTGAAACCAGCAGGCATTTCAGGAATGAAAAGAGGGAATATCTGAAAGACAAAATTGATGAGCTTGCAATGAACAGTAACAACAAGAATATTAGAGACCTGTATAGAGAAATAAATGACTAGGAGGGGTTACCAACCTAGAAGTAACTTAGTGAAGGATGAGAATGGTGATCTGCTTGGAGATTCCCACAATATTTTGAATAGGTGGAGAACTACTTGTCTCAGTTATTGAATGAACAGAAGGTCAGTGATGTTAGGCTGATAGAAATACATGCAGCTGAATTGTTAATACGTGATCCCAGCCCTTTTTAGTTTGAAAGTGCTATTGCAAAATTGAAAAGATATAAATCGCCAGGTAGTGATGAAATGCCGGCAGAACTTATTCAAGCAGGAGGTGAAATATTTCGTTCTAAGATCAATAAGCTAATTCCTTCTATTTGGCATAAGGAAAAATTGACTGATCAGTGGAAGGAATCTATTATTGTACCAGTTCACATGAAGGGTGGTAAAACTGACTGTAGTAATTATTGGTGGATATCACTGCTATAAACTTATACAAAACTTTATCCAATATTCTTCTCTCAAGGTTAAGTCCATACATAGATGAAATTATTGGGGATCATCAGTGTGGGTGTCGACATAACAGATCAACTACAGATCAGATCTTTTGCATTCATCAGATATTGGAGAAAAAAGTGGGAGAACAGTGAGACAGTACATCAGCTATTCCTAGACTTCAAGAAAGCCTATGATTCAGTTAGGAGGGAAGTATTGTACAATATTCTGATAAGAGTTTGGGATACCCATGAAACTAGTTAGGTTGATTAAAATGTGTTTAAACGAAACGTATAGTAAAGTCGATGTAGGTAAACATTTGTCTGATAGATTTCCTATCCGGAATGGTTTAAAACAAGGAGATGCTTTTTCGCTATTCCTTTTCAACTTTGCTTTAGAATATGCCATTAGGAAGGTCCAGGGAAACCAGATGGGACTGTAATTAAATGGGACACATCAACTGTTGGCCTATGCCGATGATGTGAATCTACTGGGTGATAATGTAGATACCATAAAGAAAAATACACAAAGCTTAATTGACGCAAGTGAAGAGGTTGGTCTGGAAGTAAACACTGAGAAAACTAAGTATATGTTGCTGTCTTGTCACCAAAATGCAGGGCAGAATCATGATATAAAGATAGGAAACAGATGTTTTGAAAATGTGGCACTGTTCAGATATTTGGGAACAACGATAACAGATTGAAACCTGATTCAGGAGGAACTTAAGAGGAGCTTGAACTTG
>NW_019733325.1:471920-498336 GCF_002891405.2 Cryptotermes secundus
TGCTGGGAAATTCTTGAGTAGTTGCAGAATTGGCGACTCCTCCAGAAGGGCTCAGCCTCATGAGTAAGTAAGTAAGTAATCATTTCTTATTTAACAGGCAGACAGCAGAGAGTGGTACTTACTAACAAATGTAGTAGTGATAATGTATCTGATTGGGAGATAATTAAATGCGGTGTTCCACAAGGCTCTGTTCTTGACCCCCTGTTTTGTGCGGTCCACAATTGTATCTAATTTTATTATTTATGTGGTTTGATAGTGTATGTTATATTTTAATCATAGGTTAACCACATCAAGAGTGATTATTTATTGTTGACAAATTCTAATCCTTTAGGCATTTGGGCAAAAGGATTTCAAGAATGATGCATTTAATGATGTGACTCGTTCAAGTGTTACTGTTGTAGCAATAATGAATGCCAAATAAAATGAATGAATGAATGAATGTACGGAATTTGGTGCTTTAAAACACCAGTGTCTGGTCATTTAATGCTATAACTAAGTAACTACATGGAGCTGAGCCCTTCTTGAAAAGCTCTCAGTTGTGCAGCTTCTCAAATCTTCCCAACATTTTATGGTTTCCAAAGGTTAATTACTGTGTTCACAAGAGCCCTCCATTTGTCCCTATCTTGAGCCAAATCAGTCCAGTCCTTACCACTCCATCCTGTCTCTCTAAGATCCATTTTAATATTATCCACCCACTTATGTCTTAGTCTTCCTACTGGTCCATTTCCTTTTGGCTTCCTGATCAATATCCTATATGCATTCATCTTCACCCCCATTTGGGCTACATGCCTTGCCCATCTCATACTCCCTGACTTGATCACTCTGATTTCATTTGGTGAAGAGCACAAGTTATGAAACTCCTCATTATGCAGTGTTCTCCAACCTCCCATCACTTTATCTCTCTTCATTCCGAATATCCTCATCACCCTGTTCTCAAACACCGTAAGTCTATGTTCCTCAATATCAATGACTGATTTTCACACCCATACACAAGCACAGGCAAAATTATAGTTGTGTATATTCTAATTTTTATGTTTTTCGACAGCAGACGGGAAGGCAAAAGGCTTTGGACTGAATGGTAACAAGCATTACCCGAATTCATTCTCCTCTTAATTTCCTCACGAATCAAATTTTGTCTTGTTACTGTCATTCCCAAATATTTGAACTGTGCCACATTTTCAAAACATCTGATTCCTATCCTTATGTCCTGATTTTGCCCTGCATTTTGGTGACGAGATAGCAACATATACTTAGTTTTCTCTGCATTTACTTCTGGACCAACCTCCTTGCTTGCATCAATTAAAGTTTGTGTATTTTTCTTTATGGTATCTTCATTATCACCCAGTAGATTCACATCATTGGCATAGACCTACAGATGATGTATCCTGTTTAATGTCAGTCCCACCTGGTTTGCCTGGACCTTCCTAATGGCATATTCTAAAGCAAATGGTCTATCAGACAAATGTTAGATGTACGGTCTTTACTGTATGTTTCATTTAAACACATTTTTAATCTGTCTAATGCTGATCTCTTTTTGTCCATGAAGTGAATTGGGTGTTCTGGTGATTACTTTTAAAATGGTGTAGGAAGACTCAGCCTCTCCAGGCCATGGGGCAAAGTCTCAGAAGTGTTGTCAGTATGATGGAATCAGATCATAGAAATTGCTTTGTTGAGTGACACCTCCATAAAGTCTTCTGTGAGGAAGTGGTAGTCACAAGAGGTAGAGGTAAACCCATAATGACTCTTGCTATGTCTGTAGAATAGGCCAAGGAAACAAAACAAGAAAGGAGTCAGGATATGGAAAAATAATCATGTAATGTCGCTATCAAGGTGTCATCTCTAAAGGTTCAAGGCATCCCTTGGTGAATAGTCGTATGGCATCATAATTGATGAGAATTTCCTGAAGTCCAGCTTAGAGAGAGTCCAGAGTGTAGATAATTTTCTTCAGGTTTTTTACATGATAGGAGGAGTTCCCCAGGCATGACCTGATGTCTGTTGGTGTGCTCATAGCTGCAGTCCTGGTCCTCCCTTCCCTATATCTGTACCATTTTTTCTGCAATGAATATGGAGGAAGCAGGTTCCACAAAACATTGGTACCTATGTATGAAACTACCCAGCATCATATCACTGAAGACCATAATCTTTCTTTAATTTGTATAACAAACTTCCAGGCCCACTTGTGAACTTGAATGAATGAATGAATGAATGAATGTATAAGGGGTGGGCCTTTTTGGCCCTTGCACCGTGCACACAGTGATCTATTGTGCCTCCCCTTCTGATTATCCCCTCAACAATCCTGCACTTTGAATGAAGCATAGGATTTTGTATGTGGGGATGTCGAAATAGTCACCTGGTTCCATAAAATATTGACCCAAGTGACGCAATCTTAGATAAGCCAAGGGCTCACATTCGCACAGGATATGTGTGGCTGTTTCATTTTCTTCTTGACACCTCTCACAAGTTGGACTATTACTTAGTCCCAGTTTCAAGAGGTGTCCTTTGAGGTGACAGTGTCCTATAAGTAGTCCTACCACCCATCATAGCTGGTTCCTCTTTAACTTCAACAGTTCCTTCACTCTTTTAGTAGAGGGTCCTCATATGAGTCCCTATGCTTGCCTGAGTCCAGTCAAGGATCCCCAGTATTTCTTGTGATTCATATTTGTCCAGTCCCTGATTGCCTTTCTGGCGACTCCTATAGAGATGCCACAGCTGGTTCAGGTCCTATGAACGGATGTTCAGTTCCAATCATGGCCAATTGGTCTGCTATTTCATTTCCAGCAATACCCTCATGCCCCAGCACCCATATCAGTTGTACCCTGTTATGTTTGGCCAGTTCCATGAGAGATTGGTGGCAATCCCAGACCAATTTTGAGTTGATCTGGTGTTTGTCAAGCGCTTTAAGTGCAGCTTGACTGTCAGATAGAATGTAGATGTTCCTATTTCTGTAGTTCCTATCTAGATTCTCCATAATACACGTCTTAATGGCATATACTTCTGCCTGGAATACTGTTGTGTACTGCCCGAAGCTGAAACTAAGTTTCCACCTCATGCCATAGAAGAACACACCAGCTCAAGTGCCCTTGTTTATCTTTGAACCATCTGTGTACCAGATCAGTCCCACTTTTCTATTGGGCCGAAACCCGTCTTCCCATTCACTCCTGTCAGGAAATTTGACTGTGAAGGGTTTTTCATATACATGTCTCAATATCATTTTGTCAGACCCCATTTGTAATATGGGTTCTTTTTTCATGTCTGAGTTATGTATGCACGTCCGAAACTATCGGATTTAGGTTTCCATTGATCACTGCACTGGAGACGGTAGATTCCTGCCCTGGCCTCTGCCTCCAACTGTAGATGCAGTGGGGGGAGTCCAAGGAGTGTCTCCAGTGCTGCTTTTGGAGATGTTCGAATTGCTCCTGTGATACCCAAGCAGCCAACCTTTGCAATTTGCTAAGTTCTGCCTTGCCTGTCTTGAGTTTAACTCTGGGCCACCATACTGTGGCGCCATATGTACGAGTAATTATGGGTCTTACAACCGCAGTGTATATCCAATGCACAATGTGTGGCTGCAGTCCCCAAGTTTTACCACACGTGCTTCTGCATGTCCAAAAAGCCTTATGGGCTTTATTGATGACCTTGTCCAGCTGCTTTTTCCATGTCAGTCCCTTGTCTAATACTAGACAAAGGTACTTGACATCACTGGAGAGCTGGATCATCTTATTGAAGAGGGTCGGTTCCTTAAGGTCCTTTATATTTCTCTTCCTAGTAAACGGTGTTGTGGACTGAAGCCCAACTCCCGGTAATATGTTAACAGAGTACTAACTTTTTGTATTTTAGGGAAAAATATTGGTTGGAATAGATTTAGTCTTGGGAAATACTTGTAAGATGTACGAAAGCAGATGTAAGAAGGTTAAACAACTTAAAGGAATTTCTGCGTATGGACTTAGACGGACATTGGCTTGCCACGCGGGAATGTCCAGTCAGCAGAATGACATTGAAGGTACCTCAAAATGCTAACTTTGCAGAAGCAACACTTGAGCAAGATGGGGGGAACGTTGCAGGTAAAAGTGTTAGCCAAAGGGTCTAGCAGTAGAAGGGGGTGTGTCCCCTTAGGATCCCAGCCAACGAGATCACCCACCTCGGGATAAGACGTCATTGGAGGCAGAACTGCACCCCCCGGGAAAATAATGAGTTAGCATAAATAAAGGTATATAACCCAGGGACCAAATGAGTAAGGGGATTATTCAAACAGTAATTTTGGGCAGTTGTTGCCAGAGGCTATGCTAGGAGAAGCGCCGACTAAGCGCCGGGCCGCACCACCCGTCTGCCGTCTCAACACAAAGTAAGTGGAAACTACTCTTATCACCATGCTTAATAATTGTGATGTTATTAAAGTGTAACTCCTCCAGTGGGACTTGAGTTAGGAACGTTACACCAAGTGTACAGGGCGTAAGAGAGATCCACTGAGTGATGCAGAGGTAGCCAAGTATAATGTGTAACCCGACACCAGTCGGCTCTTTCATTGTGATAGTACCAAAATGTGTATAACTGTATATTCATTGTGTTTATACTAATATAGGGTAGCATAGGGTGAGGATGTGGGTTTCTGTTGTGATTTCCTCCCTTACCACATTTCGCACCTGCGCCCTCCAGCTAAGCCCGGTGAACAGTGAGCCTCTAGCCAACGAAGCAACGATAGAGGAGGTAATTCAGTCGTTTCGTTAGCCCTACCCCCGTGACTGCAGTACAGAAGGTGACAGTGGGGATACCTCCATGCCCCCTGTCACCACGGCATAACTGGTGGCATAACGGTGTAATTACCGTCTTATTAGGATTGATGGAAAGGCTTGTTCTTTCACACCATCATTGGCCCGTGTACAGAGCTGTTTGAAGACACTGATACTGTCGAAAGGAATTTTCCATTTCTGAGGATTGCTATGTCATCAGCATATCCTTCTGTATAAGACCCATCATCATTAAGTCCCCACAGGAGATCGTCAATGACCAGGCTCCACAGCAGAAGCAAGAGCACACCCCTCTGCGGACACCCTCTAGACATGGATGCCCTCAGGGTCTCTCCTGATAGTGTGACAGCTATGGTTCTGTTTTCCAGCATAGCACTGATCCACCTGCATATTGCAGGCTCTATGCCGTGCTTTCCAGAGGCCTGTTTGATTATATCAAATGAGGTTCTATCGAAAGCTCCCTCTCGCTTATGAATAGCATTACACCAGTGTATTACAGTAATATCCTTAATAACCTTCTGTATTTGGGGCAGCTGTGTAATGGAGGCAAAGTACTCTAGGATGGATGTGTCCCAGTTAACTGGAATCCACTGTACATATTGTGTGTTGTTAGTCACAGATTACTTACTGCATTTGGAACCTGTGTGATCTGTGGTAGCAGTGTAAACAAGTGAATTCTGTTTAAATAATGAAGAAACTAAGAACACTATGTGGTAAGTAAAATATCAATACCAATTGTATTTTAATAATTTTGGCACAGGTGGTGGTCTGAGGAAATCAGTGGACAGCAGCAAGAGGTTCGTGGGAGCAGGTAGTGGAGATTCAAATAGTCGGCAGAGCAGCCTGGATGGGAAAGAAGGTGAAACACAGGAGGATTCACAAGACTATGTCACCAGGGCCCTCAACCCATTTGGTAAGTGACACATCAGTTATATAGTCCACAGACCTATTCTGTAGGAAGCAAAAATGTTGGCCTTTGCCTTTCATATTCACTGACTCATAGTGTCAAAAATCAGGAGTTAGTTACAGTTACAATTCTCTTTCTATAGGTTGTACTATGAATGAGAAACAGTGACAAAATATTCTAGGAAGAACTTGAGATGCTGCGCTTCTGTATGTAGTTTCAGCTTTAAAAAGACAGCGTAAACTAATTATGGAATTACAGTTAAATTAAAAATTAATAATTATGCAGCTGAATGAAAAGTTATATGAGTTTCGCTTTCCACTACCTGACATTTGTGACATGTAACCTCAAATTTTCACACCATTTTTACATTAGTAATTCTTAACCTCACAGGAGAATGTTAATATAAACTGTATGTATGTGTAGTGTATTTGCGCTTTCATGTCCAATGTATGTTGGAAGCCTTCTCACTAAACCGGATTGTCTAGAGGTTCCTTGAATTGTATTTAGGAGGCGCTTTGTCTGAATCCTGGATGGGACACAAGCTACCCTGACTGATGTCTTTTGTTTTTGTTCCTCATCACTCTTAATCTCACTGTGTCATCTTTATTTTCACTGAACTGTCATCAGTGCTGCTGATATGGTCAATTGAGACATCACGTCACAAAGCAATTCTTGAGTTTAGTGTGTGTTACCTATCACTAGGCTTCTGCTATGAAGTGCACTGCAGACAACAGATCCAACTTCATCTGTGCAGCATCTAGGAACAGTCCCCTATTTATCATGACTGTAGTCCTCTGAATCAACTGCTTTCTTTAATGTTGTGACCCAAGATGTTTTATGAGTTGACTCATTTATGTTGGCTAGTAGTTGGTTGAGGCACTATGCTATGAGCCCGAAGGTCGCGGGATCAAATCCTGATGAGGTCATTGAATTTTTTTTCAGTTTACCTAATCCTTCCAGCCACACTATGGCCCTCGGGTCGACTCAGCTTCTAACAGAAATGAGGACCAGGAATTTTCCTGGGGTGCTTGTAACAGAAAGAATGCCAGCAACTTCATTATTTCATTTCTATTTGTTTCCTCCCACTGATGGGTCCAAGATCTTAGTTTTAGATTAGGTGTGTTTTCTAAAAAATCTTGGTCATACCAATATTTTTTCTCTGGCTATTACTTCTGCACTTTCTGGTGTAGGAAACAACTCAAAAATATTCCAGGGGGTTACTGAAAAATGTGGTCACTAAACACCTGACTTTGTCCATATGCCACGCTGCAGCAGTCAGTACCTCCCTGTCACACTCTGAAGTAACTAGAACATCTGGCAAGCACAATATACAAATTTGCATTGCTGACATATCTGCAGTGGTGTAGTTCTGTGGAGACGTCATACCCACTCAGCTGGTTAAGTGGAGGCAGGCTAACATCATGCAACATTAAAGGAAATTAGTAGAGGGTGTGACCCAAGACATTGGGCTCAGTCATAAAACTATAGGGGCGGACAAGCCTTTGCAGCAGTAATGGCACTTGAATGCATGAATGATTCCCAAATCTAAAGGCTGCAGCTGGCTGGTACAGTTGAGTGGGAGAAATGCAACTCTGATGTTGCTGAGAAATGTGATGTTCTTTGGATGGGCACCACGCTGCTCGGTGAAGAGCAGGATTTTACGATTCTAAGCACCCAGTTTTCTGTCTAATCATGTGAGGTAATCTTCATTTTTGGTAGACAGTCTGTTGACACTCATGAAACATTGTGGACTTTTATATTTTCCAGCTACAAGAGGTGGCATTTTACCACTACCATTGGCATTGCATGGGAGGAGTATGGTAACACACTGTTTAGATTTTGTACCACCATGACAAAAATCTTGTCAAAAAGTGAAGGTTTTGCTAGGTTGTAGATTGAAAACAGACCAGTCTCATCAGCATTATATATATCACCTTCAGTTTCTTCAAGTAATTGGAATTTTTCCAGATCTTTTACAGTTTATGAATGAACACTCCTCAGGTGGTAGAGTTTTCTGTAAGGAATGTTGTCTCCCCTTGTAAATCTGTCAATCCATATGTTGGCTATGCCCAGATAAGTGGCAATGTGCAAGGCCTTCTACTTGAGTTGGGTGCCATCTAGGGAAGTGGTACTCTTATGTGCTTGCCTGAACCATGCAGCAATGCAGGTTCCAGTTTCTCCAGTAGTGAATGTTCCAGTGATTTACACTGCTTGAATAAAGGTCCACACTGGGCGTACCTTATTTCAGTTTCTTGGTTCTTCACAGTAGTGTTTAGTGTGGACACTGAAAGTCTCAAGCGTGACGCCAGTTCAACGTGTGTCAGCGTGTTCATCATCTTGCACTGAAATATGTATTTTATCACTTATTGTGAATGATTTTCATTTTCCTTTATTATCTATATTTCATCCTTTTCATGGGAAATTCATTGTAGTCAAAAATGAAATTTGGTCTCTATGAAGCGAAGTTACATGGCAGTGAACGATTGAAGAATTTACCCTGAATGCGTTTTGTATGTTTCACTTGTCAAAACCCACACTGTGTTGCGGTTGACATTTTCTGAATGCTTATCAGACATGGGAGAGACTAATTGCTCTCATTGAGTTGTACTTATATCAAGATGCAGCATAATTAAAGCCTTCCTAGAGCATGAGGTGCTTGGACTGCAATTGTGGAAATATCCCCTCATGCGTGATATACCTCAGCGAAGTCATCTTGTGCCCATGAATCACTTGCAACTGTGCCTCGGCAAGTTAGTAGTATGTATTTTTAGGCAGAACCATTTGCAAGTCCATTGCTTCGAATAAGAAATTCTGAGAACTGAACTACAAAACATAGCAGTGAGTGAATTTTTATAACCAGGACTAGAAAAGTTAAGTGTAAATTCAGGGGAAAATGTGATGATGTTGAAGTGTAAAATTCAGTGAAGTTTAACATTGTTGTTATTGGTATTTGGCTGGAACCACACAAAAAGTGTGTAAATTTATGAAAAACATAAAATATGGGATCATGATCTTAAATGTGTCCAAGGGTGCTATTCCCATCATCTGGCCATTCACCAAATTCCTGTTCCAGCATGTAGAATGTCTTCATTTCATCAGGGTCTTGGTAACTTTCTTAATGGGGACCATTATGAAACAAGTATGATACAGAGGAAGATGTAGCAATGCCACTGCAGAACAAAACAAATTTCAATCCCAACTACAAACTGTTACAGTTTAGTCTACATTGAAGCTTCGAAATGTTTCAGAAGACTATGAAACTTCTAGTGTTGTCACATATTCATAAAAATGTAATCCAGATACTTTTGGATGATATCTGAACCATGTACCTTAAGAGTCGTATTTCCTTTATTTCTGTTCTCGTTTTTAAATCACTTCAATTTACATGTGCAATTATGCTACATTGTTATTTAAAATAATTTTATTCATTTAATTAGAGTGGTAAATTTGGAGCAATTGGTACCTACATCCTCTATCATTGTGGGTTCACTGATCTTCTAAACTAGCAGCAAAGCCCTGATTTTAGTTAGCAATCACGAAATAAAGCAACTTGTTTGTTACTCTTAACTGATGTTCAGGTAAGGAAGGCAACTAGTGCCTAATCCATAGTTCGACATGATTCCCCTCGGTTTTGCAGTGGAAATGGATGCAGTGAGGGTCAACAGTGCAGCAAGCCGAATCCTAGATTATGCCAGTGAATCTGACAGTGATGTAGAAGTCACTGTACGAGGTGAAACAGCAGAAAATGCCTCATCAGATGCTGAGAGTGTTGATAGTCAGATGGAAGATCTCTTCAAGTAAGATGTATAGATTTATGTTCATTAATTTTACACAGGGAATGCATTTATCCTCTGGTCCCATCCTTAGAGATATCCCATGACTATTTTTTATGGGATTATGGTGTTTTGGGGTATGACATTGGAGATTGTTACAATATTTTGGAGGAACCAGCTGCCTTTGCGATGTGGGGGTTAGAACATCGAATCCTTTGCCCATGCCCCTGCAGTACCCCTAGATACTAGCTGAGCAAATAAGACATTGGAGTATTCTAGGATTACTGGGTCTCAGGGATTCCCCCCGGCCCCAAACTCCCCCTGAATAGGAGGGCTTTGGGGTAAAAAACATAACTAAATATGTTGAATTTACATATTCACAAGTGATAAAGTGAAAGTATGTAACAGAGATGACTGGCAGTTTCCAGTTGGGTGTTTGTGGTGTATTTAAACTGCTGTCAGGAAACTCGCGAAGAATTAGCAACATACATCACCATGCTCCCAAGTGTTCAGTGCTATCAGTGTCTGTCTGTGCCACAACAGACCCTGTTATTAAAGTCATTTATGAATTAGGTTGAGTTCCATTTATTAGTAATACGAGGGTGTCAATAAGTAAGTTACAAATGGATATAGAACTTAAACAAATAAGAGTACTGGTTTGAAAAATGCTTTTATTTCCCAACATAATCTCCCTGTGCATTGAGGCACTTGTCCCATCGGTTCACAAGCCCCTGGAAACCAGCAGCATAGAATTCTTTGGGCTGCAGTCAGAACCAGGCGTGTTCACACAGCATGGCCTACCTCAAAATGCATGACAGGTTAGCTTTTCACGAAGTCTGTGCACGATGGGTGCCACGCATGCTGATCCCACAACACAAAATGCAAAGAATGGGTCTGGCATTACAGCATCTCAGTTGGTACCACAATGAAGGACACGATATGGTAGCCCAAATTGTCACAGGTGATGAGTCTGGGGTTCACCATTACCAGCCCGAGACAAAGCGTACATCAATATAGTGGGAACATCCTGCGTTGCCTGCCAAAAAAAGTTTAAGGTGACACCATCCTCCAGGAAAGTGATGCTCACAGTCTTCTGGGATCATGAAGGCATACTGCTCACCGCATTCTAGCCTCAAGGACAAACCGTAAATGCCGAATCCTACTGTAACATCCTCAGGAAACTTCGTAAGGCCATTCAACGGAAGCATGCAACCTGTCATGCATTATGAGGTAGGCCATGCCATGTGAACGCCTGGTTCCGACAGCAGCCCAAAGAATTTTATGCTGCTGGTTTTCAGGGGCTTGTGAAACAATGGGACAAGTGCCTCAGTGTACAGGGAGATTATGTTGAGAAATAAAAGCATTTTTCAAATCAGTACTCTTATTTCTTTAAGTTCTATATCAATTTGCAACTTACTTATTGACTAACCTACATAATACATATATGTGCATGCATGTGTTGTGACCAAGATACTGTTACAGGTAATGTGGAAGTGAAGAACAATTGTTGTATGTAGGAGCGCCTGTAAGACAAATAATAGGAACTGCTGTTTCACAGGTTCGGAATCCTGGGTATAGAGGATAATATTTCTTCATAATTGTGTAATATATTTGACTTGAATGTCAAGTTGACTTCACCTCTGAGGTTTGGTTTGGGCTTTCTTAGTCACCATGGAGATAACTAAAGATTACTACTGCTCTTTGCAGGCATGCTGGAGTGTACACAGCCGAGGAAGTGACATTGGTGACAAGGGACAAATTGATTCGGCTGCAGTCTCTATATATAGAGCAGTTCCGTCGGCTGCAACACATACTGAAGGAAAGACGGAGGCGCTACCTGCATGCCCTGAAGCGTGAAAAGGAGACACTTTGTGAGTAGAGAAATGTTTATTTTTGAGAAATATAGCTACAAATTAATAATATTGTGACATAACTGAAAGTAATTGTCCATTGTAAAGTTACGGTTCCTTACACACATGGTGACATCATTAAACAGACATCTTTTGCTGCACAGTGGCCAGTAAACAACATATGACCATGGAAATGGTTATGCATGCAACAGGAATACAAGGTGGTTCAAATATGACCGGGACTGAGTTTTTTAAAAACCATAATTGCCAAACACTTACTTGCACATGTCAGTCTTCAACTTACTCCCCTCTGGAGTCAACACATTTTTTCCAACGTTCTGGAAGAATCCTGATGCCCTTTTCAAAAGAGGCTTGTGGTTGGCAGCGTTTACACTCCTGAACAGTCTGGATGACGGCGTCCACAAACTGCATGCCTTGCAAGTCTGATTTGAGCCTTCCAAACAGCTAGAAATCACTTGGGGCCAAATCGGGACTGTACGGCGGATGTGTCAGAAGGTTCCATTTCTATTTCCAGAGGGTTTCCATTGTTGTTTTGGCCGTATGGGGGCGTGCATTTCCTTGAAGGAAGGCTACCCACTTTCCACCTGTCTTCCACTTGGATCGGACCTTTTCCTTCACGTCTGTTGCCAGGAGGTCTGAGTAATAAGCTGCATTGACTGTTCTGGCATCTGTTAGAAAGTCTACATGGATAACCCCCTGCCAGTCCCAGAAGAACGTTGCCACCACTTTTCCTGGCAAACTGCTCCTCCATGCTTTCTTGGGTTTGGGAGAACTGGTATGCTGCCACTCGCGTGATGACTGCTGGGACGCAGGAATGAAGTAGTGCACCCATGTTTCATCGGTGGTCACTATAGAGTTCAAAAATGCGTCACCATCTTCAAACTGCTGTAGGAGAAGACTGGCAGCTTGCATGCACATCATTTTGTTCACGTCCGTCAAAGTGCATGGTACCCACCGTGCATTCACCTTGTGATAGTGCAGGTGGTATTTCACAATGTCTTCTGCACTACCAACACTGATGGACAGCATTGCTCCAAGTTTCTTGATAGTGATGCGCCTATTATCACGAATAAGCACGTCTACACGATCAGTGTTTGGCTAGGTGACGGATGTTCGCGGCCGACAATCGTTCGGTTCATTCTCCACGCTCTCTGCCCTCTCTGAAGCACTTACACCACTCAAACACATGGGTCCGTGAGAGACACTCTTCCCCATACTGTTGTTGGAGTCTGTGGCGAATTTCAGTGGACGGGACGTTTTCACCAACGAGGAATTTGATCACAATGCGGTGTTCCACACTCCACGGTACCTTCTGTTCGCCCATCACTCTCGCAACTCCCAGACAGGACTGAACAAGTTCTAACCCGAACAGGAGGAAGGGTGGAGGTTGTGGCTTCACTCTCTCAAGGTCTCACAGCTGCTGCGCAGTGTGGCTTGTTTACACACAATCAGTCCTGGTCATATTTGAACCACCTTGTAGTTCGAAATAGTGTTCTCTATTGGGTCTGCCCCAAAGCTGTATAACAAGCATAAACTAGACAACTTATCAGTTGAGAATGTGAGATGGAGTCATGGATTAGGTGCAGGACAATTGCCAGCTGGTAGTGATATGATCACAGAAGCAGAGGACATTGTTGGGATCCATTATCAGGCAAGGTGAAGACGAACTGAAAAGACTTAGCATGTGCTGTAATGAGAAGTAAAGTGTGTGTGTGTGTGTGTGTGTGTGAATTAGTGATAGTCCTATAATTCTTTGTAGTTATGATTTATAAGCATCCAGTAAATCAGTTACCAATCCAAACCTCATGTCTAGTTACTAAACAGCTGGCAGCTGATGTCAGAAGTGGGATTGGCTGTATTGGAACCAACATGATAGCTTATTGTAGTTGACATGGAAGATCTGATAGCTGTATGGGAACTGTAAGCTGATATTAAGGCCACAAAGCTGGTCAAGAAGAGATGATAGCTGAAATGAAAGCCTGCAAGAAAGTGACAAAGGCCTGGTTAGAAAAGATGGAGGCCAAGGTGGAGGCCAGTCAAGAAAAGACAGAGGCTGTAGCAGAGCACTACAAATGGGTACCATGTGCAGAAGCCGTGAAGAAATGGCGGCTGATGTTCTACCCAGAGACCTTAATGGAGCAACATACTAGGAGCATGTCAGGGCAGCTGAGGACCAATTTGGGCTCCAACTGGCCGTAGGATACCTCAAACAACTGAAAAGGTGGACCCGAGATGATTTTAGGAGACTGCCACTACCATTGAGCAGTTGGCCCACTATGCCTTTCCTGTGCTACACAAGGACCACATTAGTAAGGGACCAGACAGGGCATTCATCAACAGCATAAGAGGGTGAAGCATAAAATGGCAGCTACATGTGGGAAGCAAGGGGACACTAAACTAGACTCTCAGGCAAATCCAAGAGCTCGAGATCATAAAGCTGGTAGTCAGGCTCCAGAAAACAAATGACAGGATATTTTGGAGGAGCAGGTCTCCCTTCCAGACAAAAAAGACTGAGCTTACATACTGGCATTGTTGGAGCACAGCCATCTTTGAAAGTTCGATCCCCACAAGCATAAGAAGAAATGACAGTATGTCTATGTGCTACTCGGGACAAGCCATTGCTCAAAAAAGGCTGTTCATTTGCCTATTGCATAGCAGTGGCTGTACTCCTTGTTTGTTTCAGGACCTTTGCCTACGAACAGGTCTATACACCACAGTATTGAATGTTGCAGTTGAGTGGGTACAATTCTGCTGTGTTTGCAAGGTTTAGCGCATTCAGGGACCAGTCACATGATACTATGATTTTAGGACATGTTAGGTTGTAACACAATATACCTTGCTCTGGCGCCACCCAGATGAATGACTACTGCATAATATTACTCCGGAATATTTGCTAAGTAGGCAGTAACTTGACCTCGCTGTTTTAGTTCCCCCTCCAAAGGAAAATGAACTTTGACCCTTCAAGCTGTTATGTACCAGGCAGGAAGTTAGTGCAGTATGAATCAAGGACAGAAATGGTTGAAGACAAAGCGATCTCGGAGAACAAGAAATATCTGACTTGTTCTCCGATTTGCTATCTGACGTTCCTTCTGAGAGGAGTAGTGAAAGTGACTCAGGCAGTTTCAGTGACGGGACAACAAACAGTTGTGGCCAGAGACAATAAAAGTGAAAGTAGCTCCGACGAATGTGCAGGTAGAAATGCAGGTAGTAAAATTGCAGGGACAGCCACATGGGGAAAAGTAGACAGAATGTCTCCTTTGGGACAGTTTACTGGAAATCCAGGGGTGAAACAAATTCCATCAGACCCAACATGGTGAAACCACATTCAGGAGGAAGGGGGATATTCTTCAGTCCTGGAGGGATACTCGTGTTGTGAATATGATTTCCACAATTCACAATTTGAGCATGGTTGATGTTCAAAGGAGACATGGACAGGTAAAGAAGCCTATTTGTATTTCTGAGTATAATATGTTCATGAAAGGAGTAGATAGAGCCGATCAATACTTGGCCTATTATTCTCTTCCTAGGAAAGCAATAAAGTGGACAAGAAAGTTGCCTTGTGGCTTATAAATTGTGCCATTTTCAATTCATTTTTGGTTTATAAAAATCTAAACCCTGATTTGAAATTGAAATACAAAGCTACAGACCAGATGGTGGCGGCAGACCGAGAGTCAGACACAGACTTAGTGTGACCGGGCCCATCAACTCCCACCCCACGCAGGCCTCATGTGGACCCCCTTGGGCGACTCTCAGGTGATATGCGGAAACATACGCTCATGAAAATTGTGAAGGGTGAACATTCCAAGGGAAGCATCCTTCTAGGCAATGCCATGTTTGCGCAATTCACAGAAAAAGGAGTATGACTGCCTACATTTGCAAGTTCTGTGTAATGCCACTTCACAAAGGGGAATGTTTCCAGAAATATCACACTCTCAAGCACTTCTAGAAGCATTGGTAAGTGTTCTCCAAAAATTTTAGTTCATAAAATTAATGCTTTGCGGACCAGCAATTTAAATATTTAAATCACCCTGGGGACCGGCATTTTTAAACCTACTACCGTAACTTGTGCACTGTTCACTTCAAAAATTAATATAAAATCTCCTAATTAATTTTATGAACTAAAATTTTTGGAGAACACTTACCAATGCTCCTAGAAGTGCTTGAGAGTGTGATGTTTCTGGAAACATTCCCCTTTGTGAAGTGGCATTACACAGAACTTGCACATGTAGACAGTCATACTCCTTTTGTTGTGTACTGTGCAAACACGGCATCACCTAGAAGGCTGCTTCCCCTTGGCATGTTCACTCTTCACAATTTTCATGAGAGTATGTTTCCGCATATCACCCGAGAGTCACCCAGGGGGGTCAAAATGAGGCCTGCGTGGGGTGGGAGTAGATGGCCCCAGTCGTACTAAGACTGTCTGCCGCCGGTTCTGCCACCACCGTGTGGTCTGTAGCCCAGGCTTTTGCCACATTCAGCAGAAATGCCTTGTATTTCAATTTTGAATGAGGGTTTAGATTTTTGAAAACCAAAGATGAATTGAAAATGGCACAATTTATAAGCCACAAGTCAACTTTATTTGTCCACTTTACTGTTTTCCAAGGAAGAGGTTCACTCTTCACAATTTTTACGAGGGTATGTTTCCGCATATCACCCGAGAGTCACCCAGGGGGGTCAAAATGAGGCCTGCGTGGGGTGGGAGTAGATGGCCCCAGTCGTACTAAGACTGTCTGCCGCCGGTTCTGCCACCACCGTGTGGTCTGTAGCCCAGGCTTTTGCCACATTCAGCAGAAATGCCTTGTATTTAAATTTTGAATGAGGGTTTAGATTTTTGAAAACCAAAAATGAATTGAAAATGGCACAATTTATAAGACACAAGGCAACTTTCTTTGTGCACTTTACTGTTTTCTGAGGAAGAGAATAATAGGACAAGTACTGATCGGCTCTATCAACTCCCTTCATGAACATATTATACTCGGAAATACAAATAGGCTTCTTTACCTGTCCATGTCTCCTTTGAACATCAACCATGCTCGAATTGTGAATTGTGGAAAAACAGTTCCGCTACTTCAGACACTTATGTTGGGTCCAATGGTATTTGCTTCACCCCTGGATTTCCAGTAAACTGTCTCAAGGCAGGTGTTTTGTCTACTTTTCCCCATGTGGCTCTCCCCGCAATGTTGCTACCCGCACTTTCGTCAGAGCTATTGTCACTTTCACTTTCACTGTCTGTGGCCACAATTTTTTGTTCGCCTCTGCCACACTCACTATCAGATTGTGAGTAGCTATCACTAGCGTACTCACAAGGGACGTCAGCTCATCAGAGAACAAGTCAGATATTTTTTGTTCTCCGAGAAAACGCTTGGACCCCAACCTCTTCCGACCTTGATCCATTTTGCACTAGTAACTTCCTGCCTGGTGCATGCAGCTGGAAGATGAACAAAGGCGTTTTCTTTTGGAGTGAGAAAGGAAAACAGTGGGTCATAAACAGCAGGGTCATGTTACTGACTATGAAGCAAACATTCAAGAGGTCTGTCACGCACCAGTCATGCGTCTGCCTGGCGCCAGTGCAAGGTATATTGTGTTTCAACATAACATGTCCTAAAGTCATACTAATATGCCACCGGTCCGCAAAATGTTAATTAGGAGATTTTATATTAATTTTTAAAGTGAACAGTGCACAAGTTACGGTACTGGGTTTAAAACTGCTGGTCCCCAGGGTGATTTTAAATATTTAAATTGCCGGTCCTCAATGTGTAGGCACAGGTTTCTGTTGCTTTGGTCTCTCCAGGCATATTGTGAGATCATATACCTCATCCTTCACAGTTCACCTTTGTAATCTATGTCTTGTTCGAGCCTATAAAAAACAGTACATAAACCAACATATGTCATCTGTAATATACTCCTGATAGAGGCAATGATTGTAATTATCAGAAATCTCTGAAGGTACTCTCAAGTGAACCAGTACTGAAGAAAGATTTTGATCTATGGCTGCTAGAGAACCTCGTAACGTGAATTTCTTAGATTCTTTTTTCAGAAATAAAGCAAGTGTGAATGAAAGTAGGCAGTTGATTTGCATAGTATTGTATTGCAGCAAGCATCCACAACCAGAGTCGAGAATCTGTGCGGGAACAGAAGTTGTATGAGAAACTACGCTCACTGAATCATTACCATAAGAGAAGTGGAGTTGAGGCAGTGCTTCACAAGAAGGCCTTGGAACGACGAGCTCATGCCACTGAGGGTGTCAACATTCGACCTGCACCCACAGCCAAGTGCATCTTCACTGAAGGTGGTGTAAAGTGTGGAGAACGCACACTGCCAGTTGCCAAACACTGCCTGAAGCACATCCTTGAGGTGAGAGTATTACTAAGGGTGCTGTCTCCTCATTCCATATTCAAGTGTGATTAAGAGCATGCAGTAAATGAAAGGTGATTGGCTTATGCAGAAGTTTGATGTGGAAATTCTTTAAGTTATATGTGTCCCCTGGGTAGTGCAAAATGAGCAACAAACCTGGCAAAGCTTCCCAAAAGCAAGAACTTGAGTGCTCTCTATTGGGAAGCAAGAAGCAAAATGGGTTAAATGATCCCAAATGCAGCCACTGGAAACCAACATTTAAGAATTGATCTGTTTGAAATTGAGATCAAGATAGAAAGATCGTATGAAAATGGATTTTATATGTTTTTGTAATTGTCCAGCCATGTCCTTTTGTTTGTTGAATTTTCACCTTCTCATGCCAGGGTTTCAGTTAGATGTATATTTTAATTATGTAAACACTGGTAAATAATAAACTGATTGAACCATCAGCCTGTCTGTATAAGTAGCGAACAAGAATGCTGATCTCAGTTCTTTAGCTCCATTTAATGGCTTATTATTTTGTGGTGGCCTCTGACCAGTGGGAAACGTGAGGGAAGCCAAGAGTAAAGCGAGCAAGATGTTGAGCTGCATTGTTACTAGTGGAAACAACTTAATGTTGTCGTGTTATAGTATCATGCATGGTTTTTAATGTTGGACCACCAACTTTTGACTGACCACCACTTATGCAGTTTATCCATAAGTATGCTTGATAGTATCTCTTTGGGTAGCATATAAGAATTGATGTTTTTGTGCTTTGCTGGTATTGCCACACTGAAGTCTTCACACTTATCCTCTCATATGTAACTATCAGGAAACTGACACAACCAGCTTTCATTCAGGACTAAAATTCAGCAGGCTACATAATGTTAGGGCTGTAATTACACAGCATTTTATCTTTAGTTCACCATTTAATTTAAAAATGTCTTAACATCCTCACATTTTACTACCATAAGGCCATGTCAGTGAATGCTTCAATTTACTACTGAACAATAAACAGACAATAAATTTCATGGCTGTTCTTCTTTTGCTTTGGAACTGAAATTATGGTGAGACCTGGCATGTTACATACTACATTCATATTATGTAATGGACAAAGTATGAATATTAGCATTACATTTTTATTGTTATTGAAAACAACAGGCCCATAGATGTAGTATAGGACAGTGATGTTCATTGTTTAGCAACGAGTTCAAGTCATTGTTTAAAGAAAGTATCTGACCATAGTAAAGACAAAGACAAAGCTTGTCTCCTTCTGAGATTGTTTTTTACAATTATATACATTTTGTTATTAAAAATTAATGGAAGTTTTGATACTTCATGCCCCACACAGCCTTGACAGATATGAGCATAAGACAGTGCTGTTTGATGTCATTTTTAAAGCAAGAACCATTTTGTTATAAACAAAAGAAAACTTTATTCATCCAAATAATTTTAATGTCACTACTAGATACAACATATGTTTATTTTTCTATATAGTCCCCATAGTGATTCAGGCATTTGTTCAGACATTGCACAAGCTTGACGATCCCCTCATCATAGAAGTTGGCCGCCAGTCGATTTTACCAGTCTGTAACTGTTGCTTTCACTTCTTCATGAGTTACTATCCGTTTGCCATCCAAAAACACTTTCATTTTTGGGAAAAATGCAAGTCAGAAGGCACCAGGTCAGGTCTGTAAGTTTTTCCCAACCAGATTTCTCTAACAACTTTGTTGTTTTTCTTTTCTTTTTTTTTTTTTCTCCAGTGTGTGGCCGTGTGTTTGACATGAAGTGGACACAGACCACTAGTGATTAGGCCCCATCGGCAGTTTTGGATAGCATGCCGTAGCCTCATCCATGTTGTGCAATATGCATATGCATTAATGGTCTCCCCATGGGGCAAGAAGTCAATCATAAGAATGCCTTTCCTATCCCAAAAAATACGCTGGCCATGATATTTGAAAAATTGAACATGTCTGCTTGAATTTTGTTTTGATTTTTATTTATTTATTTATTTTATTTTATTTATTATTATTTATTTTTTTTTTTTGTTAGAGTGTGGGCATGATGGCATTCTTGAGACTGCTTCTTACTCTGTGGTGCATAGTGACAGTGTGGTCCCAAGAATTCATCACCCGCTCCATGGTAATATTCCAAAAACGACAGAGCAGCACCCATGCGTTTCTGCTTGTGTTTATCTGTGAGCATTCTTGGAACCCATCTGGCACAAATTTTTCTTTATCAGAGTTGAACTGTGACAGTCTCATAGAGGGCAGATTGTGAAACATGGGAAGACTTCATGAAGCTCATTAATAGTGAATTGCCTGTTTTCATGAATATAAGCAGTAACCCTGTCTCTCAAATCCTCGGTGATGACAGACGAGCGTCCAGATCACACTTCATTTTGCACATGTCCTTCCTCCATTAAACAAATGACACCACATACACACATTCCCTTGATTCATGTCATCTTCCCCATACACTTCAGCAAGTTGGTGGTGATGGATTTTGGGAGGGCGAATGTTTTTCGCGTTCAAAAACTGAATCACCGAATGCACCTCACAGTCAGCAAGATTAGTGAGTGACGTGGTTCTTTATAAAGCACTGACACAGCAACCAATCCACTCAGTGACTCGGCAAACACTGGGGACATGACATCAGCTCTTAACCTTCAAAAACCTTTGGTAAATGACCTACAGAAATGGTTCTTACTTTAAAAGTGACCCTTGGAGCTTCTTGTTTCTGATGGAATTCCCAGTTTTGAGGTTTCTCAACAACTGTGCGTATGATAGTGAATACACTTATCATCCAGGATTTTGGGATAGTGCTCATTTTAGGAAAGTCACTGTGCCAGGACTGGTATGTGCTATACATTGTTGTCTGATGCAGACATTTGCTAGAAGGAGACCTTTATCTTGTAACTGTGGAATGTGCGGTTTAATTGTGAAGTGATACACTGTACCTTACATTGAGAATGTTCTTGCAGGACACACACCAAGTTCTCTTTCGCCCTTGTGGTTGTCGGAGGGCAGATTTTGTGTGTCGAGAACCGGTACCCAGTATCTTGGAGGGAGCGTCATGTGTTTATCACACTAACCTGCCCCCACCACCACCACCTCTGCCAGCAGCAAATTTAGGTTTGAAGGTAAAAGTAGGTTCATATATAAATGTGTATTATTTGGCAATAGAATCATGTTGATGTATGTTCTTGTTATTTTTTAATGTTCTGTTGATGTTTTACTGTATTCAGACTTTGTGGTAAAAAGAAGGGAAAATATGACACCACTGATCTACATCATAAAATACCATTTTCATCCCTCAAATTCTTAAGATACTGAGGATCAGAATCATGCACACTTAAAATAAAAGATTGCTCCTTTTATTCTTGTTAACAGATTGAAAATGGCAGTGAAGAAACAATGGAAACCTCACTCTCTGCTAAGAATAATCCTTTACAGGCTAAAGTGAGCACGACTTCACCATCCACTCAAGATGCACTGCTATTTGGGAACCATATGACATCCAGACAAAGCTTGAAGGATCCGGGGGAGAGCAGTGGAGCACAATCCATCAGTGACAAGACCACAGCAGAGAGTATGCAGGATTGTAAAGGAGAAAATAATGGTATGGATGATACAGCGGTTGCAGAGATTGAAGCCCTTAATAGAAGAAGTGAAACTGACATGACAACCAACAGTTCGTAATTGTTAAAAATAAATATGAATGTTTATGAGTCAGAAAGAAAAGACACATCACCAGCAGAAGTTACTGTATTGTATTAACTTTTTGTGATCTGAGTCAATTTCACAAATAAATATTTGATTATATTATTTTACTGGTGTAGCTGTACAGTTCTGTGGATCACACCCAGGCTTGTTTTCCTAAGTGAAGACTACATATCCTCACTGTTTCTTTCCTTTGGGTCGTCTCTGTAAAGCCCATATGGTCACTTCTCAACTTAAGATTTGTAAGGAATTGTATTCTTTTTGTGTGTCAGCAGAGGCAAGGGTTGGCAGTCCTTCAGGGAGCTATATGCACTGAGACCCATGAAGGGAAAAAGTGCCTGATTCTTAAGGCGAACGCTTTGACTTAGCATCTATGGTACAAGACTCTGAATCTGGGCATGAAGCAAGGTGGACAGTCCATCCTGCACCAGTGCACATGGCCAATTAGTTACTATTTTAGTTCATTTATCTCAAAGCCATAACCTGACTTCACACTGAGGACTACAGTACACTTATTTAAATATATACCAGCTTTATGAATGTGAAGTGTTATGCTGTATTATGCAAAAGAAATATCAAGCACCATTACATCAGCAGTTCTACTTGAATGCACACAGTATGCCCGGAGATGAACTCAAGTTTGGCTGTAGTGGCCAGTTACAGCAAAATTGATGCAACAACATTGTGGCGCAATTCATGCATAAGAGTGGAACATAAATAACAGTGATAATACATGAATTTACAGCAGTTTATATCAGTTCTTTGGATATACCCCAACCCCAAACAGGAAGAATAAAGAAAGACATCATGGCGCCTGGAAGCTAGACCTCTGAGCAACACCGCAACCAACAAAGTTAATCACCACCACCAATATATCCCTCATAATGAGGAAGTAATAGTGTGATATTAAATTATTCTACCCATTTTAACTCCATCACTCACCTTTTGTATCCAGATCAGAAAGGTGTTTTCTCTATCACTGATTATGATTAACAGAGCATTAAGGAATCGTGTTATGGAACTGAGAGTGTGAGAATAGTGAAACAGACCTTCCATGTGACGAGTGAGGAAACTTTTCAAAACTGTATGATGTCCACAGAAATTTGCAAGTATAGCAGAGAAGGAAAGAGCACAAGTTTCATTGGGTGAGAATTTGAAAGCAGAAGGGACAGTCAGGAGTGAATAATAATGAAACAGGCTCACTGCATGAAGTTGTAGGCCATGTACTAAGTAGATTAAGTAGCCTGCAATCGGATAAGAATGGTGAGCTTAATGCATTCAGATTGGAAGTTGAGAAATTAACTTCTGGGAAAGAAGTTTTGGCAATGAAAATTGAGACTCTTAAATTCACACATGTTGTTCAATTACTTAGGGAAGGCACCTGACATAAGATTGTAGAAATTAGGAATGACATGCAAATGTTATCAGACAGTGTGGATAAAAAGATTGGATCGACATGTAGAAAGCATCAAAACTGTTCAGTGAGAATTAATTCAAAAGGAGGGATATGAAACAAAAGCTTTGGCTACTGAAATTGTAGACAGGCGAATGGAAGCAGAATATGACTGGGGTCTTATGCAGCAAGATAAAGACAAGCTTTGCAAAGTGACAGAAAAATTGGGCTTGGAAGAAGAGTAGAGAATTTCAGTTGCATGATAATATTAGCACTGTTGGTAACGAAAACAAAAGGTTTGAATAAATGAATTCAGAAACAGAGTTACTGAGTATAAATATAGGGAGAGAATCTCTCAGCTAATGAAAGTGCTAGCCATAAATCAACCCTTTCATGACACTTCTGTAAATGTAAGTGATGCAACATTGCCAACTGACAGGCAGGGCAGTATGTTGTGTGAATGACTGTAATGTTGCTGCCTGTAGTGCTGTATTGCATGCCAATGAACACTGTGCCTGAGCCCATTCAATTCCTGAACATTCCACACATTTACAGTATCCAGGACTGACACTCCCCATATTCAATCAAAGTCAGAAACAAAATGCTTTGTTTTTCTTAAGGGAACTAGATGCATATTTCAAAGCAAGGAGAGTACCAGCATCACCATTAGCTATATTAGCTACAGACATATATGCAAGGGAATGGCTCTTAGCTGTTGTGCATGACTTGTAATTATGATGAATTTAAGCAAGCCTTCACAAAAGAATTCTGGAATGACCACTTAATGTCAAAGACTTGTTGCGCCATCAATAACGAGAGAGAGCAATCAGACAAATCCATGGCTGCTCACTTTTTAAAAATTCATAGTTCGAATGACTTGCCTTCAGCTGATGATGACAGAATGAGATGTGGTGGACGCTGTAACGCAGCACTGATAACATATAAGATGTGTTAAATTTTTTAAACAAACTGGAAGATTGTGAAAGTAATAAATCGAATACAGGAATTGCACCATGGAACCTCCCACAGAACTTTACATGACTTTTCAAAAACTGTCTAAATGACAGAACAATATCAAGTGGGCCAAATGTATTTCTGTTTGGGCTACCGGTTTTGTAGAAATCAACAGATTTTCTCACAACTGGAATAGGCCACTTTCACCATAGGTTTCAGGTCAAGCCAATTTAGGCCCTCAAGCTTGCCCATATGAACCAAGATGGACAGAACCATTGAATTCACCTTCTGTGAGACAATGCAACGACAATGCTGGTGTGCAGCACAAAGACCCATATGAAAAAAAGAAGGTAAAGCTATCCATGTAACAGGCCAGGAGGCCCATAGGGTTATGAGACACTGAGGGTCCCACATTATGTAGACAATTGGCTCACAGGTGGAGGCAAGGTTGTCAGCCTTATGTGCCGGCCGCCCTTAACCCCCCCCCAGAACATTCCTGGTACTCATTTCTGTTAGAAGCTGAGTCTACCCCAGGGCCAAAGTGTGGCTGGAAGGATTAGGTCAACTGAAAAAAATCCACCTCATCAGGACTCAAATCCGCGACCTTCCGGCTTGTAGCATATTGCCTCGGCCAACTACGCTCAAATATCCCATTCGTATCTCTTAAACAGCATGGGTCCACACAAGACAAGTCCATTTCCTGTCAGTGACAGACTGGAAGATTTGAAAGTGTATCAGAATACTGAATTAAATGAGAATTTCCATGAAAATGAAATGCTGATGTATTATACTGATGATTCCAAATTACATAACTGTCCGTATGCAAAATTAATTTGGGAAATGAGGTGTACAGCATTTTGGACAGTGGGACTCAAATTTCAGTCTTATCAGAGGAAATCTATGACCAGTTGGTCTCACACAGGTTGAATACAGAAGAGATTCCTGCCCAAAATGCAGTTTTAATATCCAATTTCGGAAAGCAGTCCCAGTGTCTAAGAAACAGGTCCTCTTTGAAATATGCATCAGTAAAGCGGTGTTTGAGGAGTGTTTTCTATATCCAATTACATCCATGATCCTCAGGGCAAACTTCATGACAGAATATGGTACAGTTATGGACTTCAGAGAAAGATTTTTTCAATATGAGAAAGAAGGGACAAGAAGGAGGTGTAAGTTTGCTCAGGATGTGGAGACAGTGACGGTTACGGACAGAAATCAGCTTTGGGAAATAAGAATGCAAAAATAATTATCCAAATAATTTGCCAGGCACACACCGATCAATGTTAACAGAGATGATCCATTGCCCATTAGCAAATCGTAACTGTCTGCAGGCTTTTGTGCAAAGTAATAAATGACGAGATGTTCCATGAGGAGGAGGATGATTATGTGACAACAGTCTGGATATAATGTAATAATATGAGAAGAAGTGTAGTGCTGTGTTATGCTAAAGATAAAAAAATCAAGCTTCATTACAACAGCAGTTTTACTTGAATGCACACAATATGCCCTGAGATGAATTCAACCTTGGCTGTAGTGGCCAGTTACATGGGTGTAAATTAATTTCAAATTTGAAACCATATATATAGCATATGACGTTTCTGGGGAAGCCTTGAACACTGCAAAAAATTAAGAACATGCATGCAGCTTCACGATTTGTCATCTTTGCTGTAAGGAGATCAAATCAAGTGGAATGTGACTGGTGAGACATACAGCATATGTGGGTGTGGGGGAATAACATTGCCCTGATACAGAACTTAAATAAATGGCATGGAGTCAATTCAGTTGGATCAGGTTTAGGTCCAGTGGCAAACTCCTGTGAATATAGCAATGAATCTTAAGGCTCCATGAAAGGCAGAGACATAGAGATATTTCGAAGATAATACAACTTTAAGCTGTGTTGCAAAACATGCATAGAAAGTGCATGAAACAAAACATGTAATTTAATGGCTTTGCAAACACACGTAGCAGCATCAATTCATGACAAATTATAGTATATCTGGGTTTTGAGCAACTTTCTCAACACATTAATATGCACAATGTGAAGTTTCTGCATAACACATGGCCATCAGGTTACATAGAAAGCCCTGATTTTTATTCCACGATCCAGACATAACAATGCACTTTTCAAAGACGACAGTGCCCCCACTCACACAGCTGGAACTGTTCAGTCATGGTTTGAAGAGCATGGAGATGAACTTTTAACATCTTTCCTGGCCAGTGCTATCACCAGATTTGAATATCACTGAACCATGCATCAGTTCTGGAGACTACAGTGAGGAACCATTTCCCACCTTCAATATCTCTAAAGTGACCTGAAGACGTTCTTTATGAAAAATTCCACTACAGACTGTTTAAAACTTGAGTCCATTCCAAGGACTGCTGCTGTACTGAAGGCAAAAGGCGGTCCAACACCATATTAATAGAAAAATGTCTACAGTATCTGCAGTGTTTCCACTATTTTGTCCAATGCCTCTATATATGCCATCACAACAGATACCAGGAAGACCATTACAAATACTAAACCATTCACAATGCCCTCTGTCACCCAGCCACATCAACCCCTCCAATCAACGGATTCCTGATTAAAACATGCAGACATCCATCAAACAGCATAAAACACTCACCCCTAATACACAAATATTATATACACACAGTAAGGAAAATCAACAAGCATAGGATGGCAGATCTTGTCACAAAATTAAGTAATGAATCATGGGACAA
>NW_019733326.1:0-58630 GCF_002891405.2 Cryptotermes secundus
AGCTAAAATTAACTAGAACAGAAATATTTGCCTTCAGTATGTGGACTTGAATTATGTTTCTACCTATACAATATACAAATACAAAGCTACGTTAAGTTAAAATTAGGTAAGATTTTGTGTTATTTTAGGTTAGGAAGCTGTTAAATGTAAATACACTTGTTGAATCTAATGCTTTTGCTATTTCTCCCATCTTCTCAATTACACCTCTGTTGCGATGATGCTTGTGTTTTGTTTGCCAAATCGGTGGTCTGGCAAATACTTCTGTTATGAGCAGTTCTACGTCCATGTTGCCGCGTTCAATCGCTTCCACAAAACAAACTAGACTGTTCCAGAGTTACCCGCACCGCTCCGCCTTACGTAGGCGTCAAAGTCCACGCCGGTGGTGCTTGTCCCCAGCCGAACCCAGTCTTCGGCTTCCGTGACGTCATCCTCACCACTTCTGTCCACCTCTGTCACGTCTGGCCCTTCTCGATTATTCACATAGCTACACTTCACAAAACAGTTCTGGATTGTGGACTGGGTAGGGTTCCCAGATACCCCATTTTCCCCGGATTCTTCCGTTTTTTCACCCAAATTTTGTTCCTCCGTTTATTATTTACCCGGAGTGGATAATTTACGTTTTTTTTATTTAAGTCCATTGCGAATTATATTTCATGGGTTAAATATCATAAAATTTATGTAATCCTTGGAAAATGACATTGTTATAGTTTCTTTCGTTATGTTGGATTTCGTGAATGTTGGCAACACTTGAGGTTCTAAACCAAAGCAGGGGTTGTTGGTATGCCTGATGCTCGGGCCTGCTGGTACCAGGCAAAGAGGACATTTTCCAGCTTGCTGTAGGTAGACTCCTTGCCCATATTCCTCTTCTTGGCTGACGTACCACACTTATCAGCCAGCTCTCTGATCTGCCTTATCTTTGCGATAATCGAATTTAGGGTTGATGGTGGCAGGCCTAGTCGCTTGGCTATGTCAGTCCTCTTCTCTGATGGGGTTTTTTCCACCTCCTCTATAATGCGCAGTCGTTCTTCTAAAGTCCGAACTTTTTTCGCAGGAAACGCCATGTGGGAGAAAATTGTTGATGACGCTAACAATAATACGAAGCACGTCGAGGATCGAACACGTGATGGACTGTATACTCAACCAAGCGAAATCGCGAACTTTCACACTAACATATCACGCTCGTTGTTTTGCAGGTAACACGCGCTCAAGGCCACATACCACACATGTTGACGGTACTGCAACTTGCTACGCCACGTTTCAAAAACATCAACCGCTTTTACTACTACCAATGCTTACTAACATTTGTGTGGTGTTGCACTTTCTTAAAAACGATCAATGAGGGATTAACATTCATGGGGACCAAGAATTCCCACCAGTAGATGCGAGAAAACGATAAATCGAAGAACGATCCATGCGGGTTTTATTTCCATAGATTAAATATAATTTGTTCAGGGACCACAGAAATTGAACGATGGATCCGGGAACGATAATAGATCGAGGTTTCACTGTATTTCCCTCAGTATCACTTGGGACTACTGTATCCTTTAAGAAAAGTAGATTGATAAAATACTGCCATTTTCCAGGATATGTTGCAGCACAGTGCAGGCGGAGTGCACACTGGCGCGTTACGATACGATGCTAGCTAAGGCGCACATTGAGCTGCCTGGCGCAATAGGGGAAGGGCAGGGCAGCACGGAAAAAATAACTGTGTGGCACAGTTGTCGACGTATTTTGGAAAGCAGTTTTGTTCAGCAGTTTGACGAAGGCAGGGGTAGTTTGTGCGTGTAACCAAATCGAAACTCAAAAACATGTTTGCGGAATACCTTGATTTGAGCTCTGAGTCTGATTCGGACAGCGAGTTAGAAACATTACTATTACTCTATCGGAAGTCGAGGAAGGTAAAGCTGTGGAACGGTGAGTACATGAAAAAAAGAGGAACTCAACGGGGATTTTGCACTGACAAGAGAATTCTCCAATGAACGATTTGTGAACTATTTCCGTGTGAATCGAGAGGAGTTCATAGCATGATTCAACCTATTATTTACTCCGAGGGATGCAATGCTCAAACTCCAATTGGAACTGAAGAAAAACTGGCAGTATTTTTGAGGTAAGTTTTTTATTTTATGTTTTTTTAAGAACTCTTAATATACATTACAATGTAATAAGAATCTGATAATATACATGGCAAAAACGCATAGAAATTTTTATTCTGAGAAATGGTTAATGAAAGAGAGTACGTTGGAAGATTCTAAGTTTTCACGAGAAGCCACCGTCTCTCCACAGAAATAGGAAGGAGGTTGCCCTGAAGAGCTTGTTGAAGCAGGAGAGCTTACATGTGTAAGTTGTCAACTTTTTTCACCTTCTTTGATTGTGGCGTTGGTGATACAGGAGATTCAGCAGACTCGTTTGCAGATGAATTACGTGATTCATCCTCTTCAACGTCGGCAGTGTTTGGTAAGTCCGAACCTTCATCATTTATCTCGTAAATAGGAGCACCTTCACAATTGTTGTGCCGCAGGGGGTCGTGGCCGCTGTCCCTTCCGGACTCCTTTCTCTCTCGCTCGACTCTCGAGCGGATTGGGCCTCCTCCGGGCCGTCCCGATCCCGGTGCCAAAGCTCGTAACAGTGGTAGCATTGCAGAACCAAGGGGTGGACCTCACCTGATGGGACCCTTGGTTTCACCCCTGCTCCGGGACCTAACCCCTTAGGACATTCCCTACTCCTAGCTCCTGGGGCTGGGCGCGATTCCCTTGAAGAACCAGTTCCCCTAGGACGTCGATGATCTTCCCCGAACCACCAGCCGGAAAAGTCGAGGTCAGGGTCCTGGCGACAGTCACGCGCATAATGTCCAATCTTCCTACATCGAAAACACCTACCAGCCTTCTTCTGCTTGGGTAGTCCGCGACTCCTTCTTCGCCCTTGGGGAGAATCGCTACCTCTAACGTAATCTCGCTGCTCCTCTGCTACCTTAAGGGTTTCCAACTCCGCTCTTAATGCCTCCACCTGAGCCTGAAGGGCTTCCAGTCCTCTCTGAGCCATCGTCAATGCTCGACTAAACAATAACCGTTGTGACCACGCCCTTTCCCAACTTAAATTTGTTATCCACAAGTTTCTCCTTAATACACTAACGTCCCTGGGTGGCGAGAGTCACCTACATGCACTCTTCTCACCTGTCGGCGTAAGTCCCGCAATTCGAGCAGAATTACAGTTTATCCCGCAGCTGCCACCAGTTTTGTTGTGCCGCAGGGGGTCGTGGCCTACTCCCCCCTTGGGGCACCAGTAGGTATCTCTCTCCAACCCCGGGACTCACAAGGGAAGGTAGTACAGGTTTTACATACATGCAATTTTACAATACATCCCTAAAGCAAAAATGTGTATATATTCTAAATGTGTTGATTACAACAAAAGCAAGTAAAATGGATGCCTTGTGGCTCCCGTTCTTGTAGCGTGTCCTATCCCCTTCCTCGTCCTCCTGTGCACAAGCAAAAGTAACAATATCTAAAGCGAAATAAGTCTAGTGATTACATAGTTCAATGAAGGTCCTATAGTCTGGAATACATCGAGCGATCCGGAGTGGTGATAGCCTCCGTCCTTCTAGTCTCACTTCACCTACAACATGTAGCTTACATTGTCCCTGCTGGCCTTCTCCTTAATTCTCTCTACTTCCAACTGATGCTCCCTAACTTAGCCTACCCTATTACAAGATAACAACTTCAAGACGAGTGACCTGTCACTTCTCTCTAGTGACCCGTCACGTCGTCGGGTGACCGACCATTGGCAAGTACTCACGTGCCCCCTTTCGTGGGTAACAACTAGATCCCATCTCTCGCCGGTTCCTGGGTCAGAGATGCCCCTCGCGATTCCGCGACGTCGTGCCCCTCGGGCTCGAAAAGCGTACTCTCTGGCGTCTGGCGACAATCGTCCAGTCTTAGCGCTCCCCGCCCCTGGTCCCAGGGTTCTTATACCATCTGGATCCGTGGGCGTGCTTCCGTCCTCATGGACGCATTGGGAATCGGCGATTCCCATTGGCTACATTCCCTATGGTTCTTAAAACTTGCCTATATTTGGTCTTTCCTGACTGCCTCATACTTTGTCCCACATGATGGGAAGTGGCTGACTAACGGAAATGAATAATCATGATTAACAGGATACATGAGCCAGCTTGATTTCCGTAGTTCGTTTCATCATTCTAACTCACCCATAAATTCATATCTACTAAACCTTAATATTATAATTTAAACATCAAAATCAAGTTTCCAAAATCCTGGGCACAACACAATGTTGGGCTTCAGGGTCTACGTGTTGATCTTCATTAGGAGGTTCTGAACTGTCATCATCGTCGGCGAAATTTGTATCACGGTTTTCATTGACCATGTAACGTGATAAAAATTCCATTTGAGCTTGGAACTGCCACGGTTTGATATCTGCAGCAGCAACTCCACTTCTTCTCATACGTCGCTGTTGTCGTAGAGCATCTCCGTGATTATTTCTTAATTTCAGTACATTTAGCCTCGTCATCTGAAAAAGAGAAAACGATATATTTCATATGAAGAAAGTCGTCTTCTGGCATCTGGCGCCGTGTATTCTTGGTTTTAACCGACGTTTCGGAGGAACGTATCGCCTCCATCTTCAGGGCAGGTGAATCGCGATGCGAATACGGAGAGCAGTAGATGCAATGATTCGGGTCAAGTCAAGTCAAGTCAAGTTTCAGTTACAACTGACGGTCAGTCAGTCTGTATGTCTTGGTGTCGAGCCCCAGCTGGGGCTCATGACCAGATATTTCTTTTTTGAATGAAAGTTACTGTCCTGTCCATTGGGGGGCGCCCTCTCTGACGAGAGGTCGGGTCTGTCATTTGTTAGTCAGTCTGCAGTTAACAGTCCATTGTCTGTATTTACACATATACAATTTGATATATATATATATATTTTTTTTTTTTATAACAATATGTACAAGGCCTCTGTCAGTCCAGGCTCAGTACAGCAGATTATGCCCCATTACTAGTATTCGCCACTACGGCAGTTTAGTCACTTGAACGGTCGTATGCCTGACCGCCGCCAAGTTTAAGCCTCTTATACTTTCTATGTCGGGCTTCGCCTTGACCAATATTACGAACATTCTCATTATCATGATTTTGTATGACTTCTGCTTGTTGCCTGCATAATTTTGTTATAAAGTCATATACGTATGGGATTTTGAATGCCATGTGCAGTTCGCGGATCGGTGTGCGCCTTGGAAAATTGCCAATGGTGCGGAGAACCTTGTTTTGCAGGCGCTGCAATTTCACTAGATGGGTGTCTGCCGCAAACTCCCAGGCGGGACTAGCATAAGTCATTACGGATCTAATGAGAGCTTTGTGGAGGGTCAGTTTAATGTTAGCGCTCAGTCGCTCAGTTTTGAATAGGGAATATACTCTGATGAATGTTCTGAAGGCCTTGGCTTCGATCATTTCTATGTGTAATCTCCATGTCACTCTTTTATCGAAGATTACACCTAGATATTTTGCGCTATTTACAAATGGAATATTTCTTCCATTTAGAGTAAGACAAGACTCAGGCGGTCGACGACTACGAGAGAAGTAGATCCCCTGAGTCTTGTCCTCATTAATTTTTATATTCCAGCGCTCACACCAGGTCTCCATTGAGTTGAGACCGCGCTGGAGTTTTCTAACAATAAAACCCTCTTTGCGATCTGTCGCATATAGACAGGTGTCATCCGCAAAGAGGGCCAGGTGAACTCCTTGAGTTTGGGGGGCATCATTTATGTACAAATTAAAAAGAGTAGGGGAAAGGACAGAACCTTGTGGCACCCCTGCTTGCATTTCCCTTGGCGTTGACATTTCGCCTTCTACCGAGACCCTGAATTTACGATTAGAAAGGAAAGACCCAATAAGTTTGGTTAAGTTGTGTGAAAATTCCAATTTTGATAACTTATACAGCAAGCCTGAGTGCCATGTGGTATCAAAGGCTTTTTCGATGTCCAAGAACACTGCAGCCGTAGACATTTTATTGTTGAAGTTAAGGGTCACGTGGTCCGCCAGCCTCATACATTGCAGAGTCGTGCTGTGACGTGCACGAAAACCAAACTGGCTTGCGTTGAGCAGGCCTCTGTCCTCAATGTGTTTCTTGAGGAATTTCAAAATTACTTTTTCGAATAGTTTTCCTGTCGTGGACAGGAGGCTGATTGGACGTAAATTTTGAGGAAATTTCGGGTCTTTACCGGGTTTTGGTAAAGCTATTATTTTTGCTTCCTTCCAAGTATTTGGAAAATGCGAGAGCCGAAAGCAATGATTGAATAAATGCGTTAGGTGAACCAATGGTCGTCTTGGAAGGTGCCTGAGGCATTCATTTGGGATGCCGTCAATTCCACAGGCCTTTTTTAATTTCAGGGATTTTATTAATTTCTGAACGTCACATGGTCTGATCTTTTGAGGGGGGCTGTCGTCAACGGTGTCTAGCAGAGCTTGAGCTCTAGCCTCCACCCGCCGTTCATGGTTTTCGCTGCACAGGTCATGTGGCGTGAACTGAATTTCTAAATAGTTAGCAATTTCGTTGGCTTTTTCTGAAGGATGAAATTTAAGACCAGAAGAACCATGAATAGCAGTTGGTGCCCTTGGTCCGTCTCTCTGAAGGAGGGACTTCGCAATGGGCCATATAGCCTGAGGTGTGACTTCAGCGTTACCTAATTTTGTTTCCCACCGTTCAAGTGCCTTTTTTCGGGTCATTCGCCTGATTGCTTTGGTGACCCAATTGACTGCCGTTTTACATGCTGGATCCCTGGTTTCTTGCCATAATTTTCTTTGCCTCTGCTTATACTTTATCAAACGATCTAGGCCAGGTAGATCGTTGTTTATGTCCGAAAGTGTAACTTTACTTGTCGACAACCTATATGCCGAAGCAATAGAGGCTGCAAATTCGCGTGCCGCTTTATCGGCTTCTACCCCAGACTTAATTTCTAGTTGAGGTGATATTAACTCAGAGGCGAGACTTTGAAACCGCTCCCAATCTGTAATTTTCTCAATAGGTTCCGAAAGATTCCTAATCTTAACGTGATCCAGTATGTGGAATGCTATTGGTAGGTGATCTGAATCCAAAATATCAGAGACGATGACATCTGACACTCTGATATTTTGGTGAACCACAATGTCCAACACGTCACCATTACCCGCAGGGGAATAGTGAGTGGGGCACTGTGGCGCTGAAATTTCGAAGTCACTCCTATTAAATAAATCAATGAGTTTCAAGCCTGAGGGGTTTGAGACTCTGCTATTCCAGAATGGGTTCTTAGAATTCAGATCACCTGCCAAGATTGACTTACGTCTAAAGCTTAAGAGCTCAGTGATGTCAGCATCACTCCAGGCTCTGCCTGGAGATTTATAAACAGCTGCAAGTAGTACTTGGCTGTTACCAATTGGTATGCAGACCCCTGTCGCTTCTACTGAAACAAGGGGTGGCAGGTCTACATGGTTGTGGGGAATGCCTTTTCTAACTGCAACGGCAGTTCCGCCTTTTCTGCCCGATTGGCGGTCGGTTCTGTAAAAGTGGTAATTTGGAATAAAGAACCTCTCATGAGGTTTCAGATGTGTCTCTGAAAACAGGGCCACATCTACGTGTAAGTCTTGCAGCTGTTTACTGAGCTCATAGCGCTGCCTCCCAATGCCATTCGCATTAAATGCTATGACTTTGAGGGGCCTATGAACTCTAGTGGCCATCTTGCTTCATGAGTTTGAGTACAATTTTAGTGATGGCCAATACTTTTTCATCTTCCGTTACTGCACCACTGACCTCTGTCATAATTTGCTGCACTATAGTCACTACTCTCAACATATTGTCGAGAGATGGATTGCTGGCGTGAGGAGCCTGGATTGACTGACCTGTTTCTTTCTGCAGTGCAGGGGCCGGTGCGGTCTGCCTCCTTGTTGTGGGTGGAGCCACTGGGACCCGGCTTTCCTGGGGGCGCTGCTGCTGTTCTGCTGTAGCGCCTCTGAGTGCCGCCGCGAAGGAGACACCTGGTGTGACCGTGGTTGACGAGAACACCCTCCCGGCGGTAGTTGTGGGCGTTCTCCGAGCCTTCCTTTTCTGTTGCTCCTCCCTGGCATGTTTGCAACCCCGATAATTGGCGGGATGTGGCTTTTCTCCCTCTGCCAATCGGCAGTTGCAACATACCGGGGTGGACGCAGAGTTCCCCTTTTCTGGGCACTCCTTGTGCAGGTGGCCACCTCCGCACCACAAACAACGTGGGGGTTGTTTGCAGTTCGCCCAGACGTGGCCGAACTGCTGGCAGTTGTGACACTGGGTGAGCCCATTCTGCCCTCTGTACGCCTCTACCCTGATGGCAATGTGGCAGAGGTTGGTCAGCCGGAAGATCTCCTGAGATTTGTCCGACCGGGAAAGGGTGATGAGGAAGAGGGGGAGGTTCCGGACTGTCCTCTCCTCCGAAGGCGACCCACGGGTCGACGTCATTTGCTTGACGCTCACGACGTCAAACCCAAGGGTCGTTAGACCTTCGGAGATGTCCTCCGCAGGGGTGTTGGGAGGGAGGTGGCGGATAACCGCTTTGATCGGCTTCTCAGCCTTGGGGAAGAAGGTAAAGTGCGGGAGTTTACTGGCCTCCAGGAACTTTCTGGTCAGAAGGAAGTCAGCCATCTCCTTCATGACGATTCTGGTTCCGCTCCTGGTGTTGCGGAACTCAAAATCGCCCGAGACTATCCCTTTGATTTTCCTCTGCAATTGTATCAGGTTTGTTGCAGAGGTGAGTACAATGGGAGGCGGCCTACCTGACTTGTTTGCCGATGGCTGCCCCTCTCCTGGCTTGTCGGATGTCTCCTCCGCGACGTCCATTGCCGATGTCCTTAGTGGCGCATAGAAGTTTTTAGTCGTCACTTCAGCCTGGGACTTTACTCTAGGGTCTCTCGGGCTTGGTGACGGCTTGAGTTTTTTGGTCTGTTCTTCCGAGGGATTTCGCTTACGCCTCCTTTGCTCGCGAAATTCCTCGATAGATTCAGATGGTTCGGGCAGTAGCGACTCTCGCAATTCCCTATGGGTGGTAGCATAGAGACGGAGCAGGCCTGTGAGCAGGGCCTTGCCGTCGAGGTGCCTACAGAGAACCGACCTCTCGTCCTCAGACTTACTTAATAGCTGGGTCCATACCGCGCCGTTTCCGTTAATGGAGGGCGAGGCATGAATCAGCCGCCCTATTGTTCGTAAGCCCTGGCCAAGGAGGTCAATGTCCTCTTCGCAGCCCGGGTTGTTACTTTTCAGGCTTTCGTGATTCCTCTCGTAGGAAGCCACGATAGCCCTCCAGCGCTCTTCACAGAGTGTAGGCTCCGTCATTTCGCCTGCTATAGACGGGACGGCCCCACCACCGATACGCCAGCCACAGACTCCTTTGATGGTCGCAGACAATCTCAAGTCGAGTCAAGTCAAGTCAAGTCAAGTCACGTCAAGTCAAGTCTCTCACAGCAACCAACTGCACACACACGATCCAATTTGTTGAATCCACAACTCCAATAGCCCCTGTCGCAGACACTCACGTCGCAGACCTAGGACTCGCCGAATCTCACACTAATTCGCAGCAATAATCAGTCAAACAGACAATCAAACTGTCCAACACCGCATGGCCAACTAACCCCCATGATTCGGGTGTGAAGAGCGCTAGTTTATATAGGAAGCAGAAGGGGTGTCGGGGAGAGGGGACCAATGGGAACAGTGAACAGCGATTAAGGCCATATATGGTCCGGGGGGGGGGGGCCGGCCAGTGAATCCAGGCAACTTGGTGGTCAATGGCACGGAGGTAGCGGGTAAACAAGAAGAACCGGTTGGCTGGGAACAGGCTACTGGCGGTCAGTGACGTGAAGAACTTGGGTTGCTGTGTGGAGTTCTCTTGAGGGAAGAGATGAGAGGTTTCCATGACTTATTGAGAGAAAACCCTGTTTCCTTGTTCATGTTGTTCGGATGGAGCTCGATCTCAATTGCCTCCATAATGATGCGATCCAGGTTACGGCTCTTACAGGCGAGTATGGCGGTTTTGTGAAATTGGATATGGTGGTCTGGTTCGATGCTGTGTTCAGCTATGGCTGACTTGTCCGGATGTTCTATGCGTAAATGCCGTTAATGTTCTTTCAACCTGGTGTCCACAGAACGCCTGTTTGCCCAATGTAGACCTTGCTGCACTCGCAGGGGATTCTGTAAATTCCCGGTGTCCTCAGTCCCAGGTGATCCTTGACAGGTCGGAGGAAATTAGATATTTTCTTAGGAGGCAGGCCAGCTGATTTGATGTTGTGTCGGGACAGTACTCTGCTAATCCTGTTGAATATAGTCCCGACAAAGGGCAAGAAGGTGACAGTGTCTGCGGTAGTTGCGATGGCGGTTGAGGGCCCCGTGGATCTGCCGGTCGTTATAACCATTCCGTCTGAAGATGTCCTTCAGGAACTCCAACTCCCCACTCAGGCTGTCTTGATCGCACAGAGCTCTGGCCCTGTGTATCAGTGTGGAAAGAGCTGCCTGTTAACTGGAAGGGTGATGATGGGACCTGGCATTGAGATAGAGGTTGGTGTGTATGGGTTTACGGTACACTCTGTGGCCTAGAGAGCCATTGGGTCTCCTGTAAATATCTGTGTCGAGGAAGGGAAGATGGCCTTCACTTTCGGTTTCCATGGTGAACTGAATGCATTGGTGGATACTGTTTAGGTGCTTCAGGAAATCCCTCAGCTTGTCAGGTCCGTGGGGCCAGATCCCCATAGTGAAACCACCATAGGGGCTTGTGTGGAGCCAAGTCAAGCGCCCTCTCCTCAAAGTCCTTCATGTAGAAGTTAGCGATGACCGGAGATAGTGGAGAGACCATGGCTACACCGTCAGTCTGTTCGCGGAACTGGCCATCGAAGCTGAAGTAGGATGTGGTTAGGACATGGCGAAAGAGTCTCAAGACATCTTCTGCGAAGTTTCCTCCTAGCAGATCCATAGTGTCCTTGATTGGCACCTTGGTGAAAAGCGACACCACAACGAAGCTAACCATTATATCATAAGGGTTTAATCGGAGGGATTTTAAGGTGTGGACAAATTCGGCTGGGTGTACATTGGCTTGCCAATAATCACTCTTTAGATTGAGAGTGGAAAACCATTTGGCCCCAGCTGGCATGTTGAGTGTGTCATCGATCTGGGGTAGTTGAAAGCAATCTTTCCTTGTGATGTCGTTCAGCTTCCTGTAATCCACACAGAAAAAAAGAGTTCCCATTCGTCCTGACCAAAGTGACTGGGGATGACCAAGGGCTGTCCAATTCTTCTATAACCCCCTGTTGTTGCATGTTGTCAAGCATTTCTTTTATTTCCCCTTGTTTTGCTAGGGGTACTCTCCTCGATGACTGTCTAATTCGTTGGGCATCTCCTGTATCTATGTGGTGATACACTTTGTTTGTCCTTCCATAATCTTCGTTGTCTCTTGCAAAGATCCATGTACTCGGCCATGAGTTCCTGCAACTCTTGAAATTCTGCATTGTTTGTGTGTGGCTTGGGCGCTGTGATTACATCTGCTAACTTTTTGAGTTAGATCTGGTACCTGAGGCTGCTGTCCATTGATGCCAAGCATTGTGCCAAGTTAAATGTCTTGGAGACATGGTGTTGTATTCCGCACCTGGGATCAATGTTGCATTCCAGCAGCAGGACAGGTTGGCTAGGGCAAGCGGTCCCCTTGGGAGTCAATGCGGGGTAGCTTCTAACAATTGTAGAGACAACTCAGCTAGATGGTTTTAATGTACATCATGTACCCGTGTTCAACATATACAACAATGGCTTGAGCAGTGGCTGACCATGTCTCAGAAACGATGGTAGTCAGCCCTGGGTTAAAGCCTGGATCATGACTGAAATGTGGTGAATTGTTAGTGAATGGAATGTTGTTTCCATTGAACATCATCACATATGAACCATCATGAGCTCACTCTTATTCTTTTCATCAATATCAGGTTTGTCAAGAGTTCACCTCTTACAGGTGTAGGCTCTCAGCATTTATAATCTGCCTCTGTGTTATTTCTGTGAAATGAACTCAAGAAGCTAGATGCAGTTCTATGAATGTCAAACACAATATTAGTCTGTTTCTTTAAAATATTGTACTTATTGATACAGTATTACCTTCACAGCCATCGTCCCCTTTCTCAGCATCAGCCTAGGAATGGAAGCGCAATGTGGACAGCCCTATCTGGTCCTGTAATCAGAATGGGGTTCATGAAGCTGACTGCTCACCTCCAAGTAGTGCCGAGGTCAAGAAAATGTGGATGTATACAGTCACTCCCCCATACACTTTCATGGCATAGTGCTTAATTAGTTAAGCACAAGGACAACTATGCCTTTTTTTTTTTTACTTTACATATCAATACTGCCTTAGATGTGTATGTAAAGTAAAGGTGAAGTTGCCCTGAAGACATGTTGTATATCTCAGTCCAGAGGTTGGTATCCTCCAGATTTGCTGGAGGACTTCAGATATAGCCATGCTGTAGCATTGTAATTTCTTCTGTCACGTTACAAAATCTAGCTGTCCATGATCAGTATTCAGGAACACAATGAGCATCTCTGAATAGTGAAATCTCACGAGAATACTTCCGCCAGATGATATAGAAATGTATTCATATCATATAAGTAGACAAGTTACAGGCTGGTTATGTAGACCACAGCAGAGCACAGTTGGTATATCTAAGCCTATTTCAAAGAGCAGACTAACATAGAGACTTCCTTCAATGGAATTTATGGAAGATGTCCCCATTTGGCATCAAGGGCTGGGTATATAAGGGCCGCACACACAAAAGAGGATGGCACTGTGTCCTCTATCGCAACACCCCTGATATACAACCATGTAGGTGTACTGTCCGTGTGACTGACATATACATGAAGTTTCTGAGAAAATGTGATAATCCTAAAAGGGAGCCTCAAAAATCTTTGCTCATTGAAATGCTATGTAACTATAAATCTCTGCCTCAATCATACAGAACTCTGAAAGTTTACATATAAGGATTGCACAAAATGTGGAATTTTGGTTCCTGTAACCATCCAGATCACTACACCGTGCTTGATTTTTGCATAGCTTCCCTAAAGTCACTAAATGAGGAGAGAAAATAGCATTTTGTTAGATCACAGTGATAAACAGATGTATTTGCGAGGCACCAACTTTGTGCCCCGCTGATTTTTTCTTGTTCCAGCATCCAGGCAACATCATTCGGCATCTGTTTCCATGGGCCCAAATGATGAAACTCTGGGAGACACGTGTCATGGGGATGAAGTGCTTACCAGTTTTGTATGGACCACCAAGTAGCAATTTCTGGATATCTAGCATTCCAGAACCAGGAAGGTCAACATGATGATATCAAAGCAGTGATTTACAAGTAAGGGCCTTGATTGTGACTATTTCAGGAACAGGCAACCTTATTACAAATACCAGCGGCCTCCGTAGTCTAGAGGTAACGTTCCCACCTCATGACTCGTGGTACGCGGGTTCAAACCTGGCGGAAGTCGTGGAATTTTTAAGGGCAGAAAAATTCAGGGAACAAGTCCTCCGAGAGGGACTTTAAGCCGTGGGTCCCATGTCGTAACTTTACGGCACATAAAAGAACCTCATATCTCCAAAGGAGGTCACTGAGCCAAATTCAAGGACATTTCCCGCCCAACAGTAGTCTCTAACGCCTCTGATAGATGGGGGAAGCACTATAGATACCACTAAGCCAGTAGAGGCCGAACTCGCTGGCTGAGTCGGGACTGATGGTACACACCAATATCGGTAGGGTACAGAGACTGGTAGAATATCATAGAGGGAAGCACAATGGGCCTATATTGGTCTAGGTGCATGGGGAAACCCACCATATCCAATAACTAACTAACTAACTATTATAAATACCAGTTGGATTTATTATCATTCCACAACAATCATTTATTAGGAAAATCTGCTAACATCTACGTCTGATATGAGCTATAAGATATGAGTATAGTTGCCCCTGATATTGGTACCTTCTTTAATAAAGAAGAATCCTGTTTATTAAGTTACTGCTCCTTTCCTACTGAAGCTGATGAAAATTTTTACTTAAAGGAGTTTCAGCATAGAAGAATGAATGAGTGAGTTGGTCAGTCAGCCATTCTTTCATTTGTTCTGTAGGTTTGTTACTCTTCAGGATATTCAAGGAAAGTGAAATGTTTGAATGGATGAAGTTCAGGTAATAGTGTCCATTGTTTATTATTTTTGTTTTTCACTGTATTATTGCATATGTTTCAGGCACTGATAAATGTAAAGGGAGGAAGTTCAGAACCAGGTTGATTGCACAAGCCGATGCTCGACGTTCAACATGGTGAGGACTAAAGCAGTGCATGTGCAGCTTGCTGGAAGAGACACGCAGGACCCACAGATATTTGGGACTCCTGTTAACAGCAGTGGTGACGTTCACACTGCCCACTGTAGCTCTCAAGAGTGCAACTTTAGGACACACCGCACTGAACAAAGCAGAGAGACTAACAGAAGAAACAAGCTTCAGTATCCTACAGTGATCGTTAGTTTACAGTGCCATAGATGCCATAATGATATTTCAGTTAATGATCTGCTTCCCATAAGCGTTATAGTTTTTATTGATGTTATGTTTACAATATCATGCACACAACAATTTTGGCACTTGATAGAACTCTTTAAGAGGAATTAGCAGGCCTAAGCCAGTCATTGATGACACCCTTTAAGAGCGTTAGGAGCTCAGCCGACTTGCTGTTCTGTGTTTAGTGTGTGTTGCTTGAGGAAACAGCTCTCTTCAACAATTAGGACTTCTTTTATTCTTGCATAAAAGCTAAATATGATCAATGACATTGAGCCCCAATCTGAATATGAAGAATGTATGGAAAAACATTAGCATTCAGATCAAGTAGGAAATAGTTGAGACTGAAAGGGGTTTTAGAAATGAGTGGTCTTGTTCTTCAATATCGCTTAGTTCATCTCATTTCTACAATAGTTCGGCAGAAGGACAGATTTGAAGTAAGCAGTGTGAAGTATGTCTCAACCTAAAGTTTTAGAGATAGGGGAATGATTGTTTAAATTGAGCGACTTCTTATGATATGGAGTCATGGAAGAGAAATGTGAACTGTATCTATTTGTGACAGAGCTAGAGAGATTTTTGAAGGCTTTAAACCTGAATCATCCAACTCCGTTGGCTCACAGTTTCAACAATTCAAGGCCAACAAAGCATTCTTATATAAATTTAATAAGTAACCAAATATCAGAGTTGTGGTTAGGCATGGGGAGGCTGCAAGTGCAGATGAAGAAGTTGAAGAGACATTTAAAACTGTTTAATATGTAGAATTGTGTGAGTTATGACTTTATGTTCAGTTCTGCATGGTGATTCTGAATTAGTGTCAGGGTTTCCATGGCGAAACCTAAGTATGCACATTGCTTTCTCTTGAAGAGTCGCCATTTTGAGGGATGACATATATTCTCCCAGACATCAATGGGGCAAATACAGCTTTGCCAAATAAAACTTTGAGTTACACTTTCATATTCTGTAAGCAGTTTTATTTTGTTTTTTCCATTTTGAAAATTATAGGCCATGGAAACCCCGACAGTAATTTAGAGTCATTTTGTACATATAATTGCTAGTTAATTTGATGTTGACAGTATGATTGTATTTGAGGAGTTACATGTTTGACAATTGAAGGATGATACCATTTAAAACTCTTGCATTACTCAGAGTTACTGGGTTTTTGGACTCTGCTCATTGCCCAGTATTTCTAAAAACACTAGAGAACACATAGTTTTGGAAAACTGGATCTGTTTCTCCTAGGGGTGTGGGGGATGCACCTGCTCTGTTGGATTTGTTAGGAAGAGGTTACCACAATCAATGAACCTGAATCCAAAAACCCATTAAGTCTAAATGTTATACACCATTGTCACAATGCTTTAGAATATGCTAGTTGCATTACTGTTATGGATAGTGTGTTCACCTGGGTAAGAGTGCTTTCCCTGAAACAAGCAGGTAGTAGTCTTGGTTTGTTTTTATTTTTGTAAAAGCTATCCCTTTAACAGGCCATGAAGGCCCATAGGGTTGTGAGATGTCAAGGTTCCCACATTTTCTAGATGGTTGGCTCACAGATGGTGGTGAGGTTGTGAGCGTTACGTGCTGGCTACCCCTTACCCCCCAGGAAGATTCCTGATACTCATTTCTGTTAGAGGCTGAGTCGACCCCAGGGCCATAGTGCAACTGGAAGGGTTAGGTCAATTGAAAAATCTAGTGCCATCTGGATTCGAACCCATGACCTTCCAGCTTGTAGCAGCACCTCAATCAACTATGCTACTGCATGCATTTTTATAAGCAACGCATTACATTTCAATGTTAGGGCCCTTTTTCCAGTTACTTCACATGTTTGAGAGTAACACATTTCCTTAGAGAAACCCAAATGAATGTTCTTGTATGTGTGATGCCCTACATGGCCTCTGGCGTGGTGTAAGATCCCGTAAGCCTGGAAAATATTATTTACGGTACCATCTGAATAGCAGTGAGACCTGAGAACACAGAATATGACAGCCTGGAGTACAGGCTGAGGGTACCATGGATGAGTGCAGCATGCGTGATGTGGGAACCTTAATGCTGGCTGTTATCCTTGACAGCCACACAGTTTCAGTTTTGAACACTGTGGTGGTGTGAGGATTTGCCAGGGTGGGTCTCTCTAAGTCAATGAGTGCTCAAAAGATCTGTGTTGTTCTGGAGGATACATTGAGAGTTGGGGGATTGTGTGTATGTATTCTGTCCAGGCAGTTACTTTTATTTTGGGCTACATTGTATTATTTGTACATTCTCAGCTTAACACTCTTGCACCCTTGGCAGACTGGTGTTGACTTAAAAGACTCAGCCTACAGTGATCTTATTCAAGGTTGTAGGATTTGAGGTTCTCACAGCAGTGGTTATGAAGAGTACTATCTTGTTGGATATAACACTGTGTAGTCCAGTGAAAATCAATGTCAACCATGTTTCTTCTCACCTGCTCTCATGCTGGTTTCTTGCGGGGCTTATTCTTCTGCCCGCAAGATGGAGGTTATACGTTCCATTGTAATGGTGGTTGACTTTTAATGGACTAGACAGCATTACATCACAGAAGATAGTATTCTTCGTATTGAAGGTTGCTTCCACCATCAGAGAGCAATGTGCATGAGGCAATGTGGGAACTGCAATAGTGGCAGAAAATCCATCCTTGCATTCTGTGTCAAGGAGACTTTGATTAGTTCTTATGCCTGTTAAGGAACCTTTTTGTTGGATGAGTGGTGAATCAAGATGTTAAGCATTACTACGATTGGCCATTCCTGCAACAAAGGGGCATATATCTGAAATCCCAAATTATGTGGTGTATTTGTTTTCATCAACTGGAAAAATGATACTTTGCTTTTATGATTGGATGATAATCATTGGTGGAATGCAGGCATAAATGACAGGCAGGTAGTCTGAGTGCTCTTGCTGGCAGAGAGAACTAAGAGGCTAGGAAAGTTAAGAGATAGACAACAAACAGAGAAGAAAGTACTTAGCGCCCTGAGAGGTGGACACACATACCCAGACAGCACACTGAAGGTAACAATAAGGTCTAAGTTTTGTAGTAACTATATACTGTGCAAACAATAAATATTTTAAGTTATGGTTAGCCTCTGCGTTTGCTTACTGCCCAAGAGCAGGCAGTGTGCTTTACCCCCCGTAGCACCTAAATGTAATTGTGGTTCTGCTGAATAAGCTTGATGATGCAGTAACAGGTTATTTCCTCCACATAGTTCACTGAAGTAATTTCAATTAAAAGTGTTTTATTTAAGCCAGACTCATTGTTTAACCAACATATTATGACTTAATTATTAATTTATGACTTTGTTGATTGATTCATTCATTCTTAGGGTTATAAAAAAAGAAAGATTATTAATAAAAAGGAAAGATCACATATTTACTAGATCTTTCATTTCATGATTTTTAAGTGATGGTCGGAATATTTTAGATATATCTAATGGAAGATCCATGATGATATACACAGGTAAGTCCATAAGTAAGTTACAACTGGATATAGAACTTAAACAAATAAAGAGTTATAAAACGTTCTGGAGTGCACACATACATGTTCCATATTTGTGCTTTGACTGCCAGTGGTATATCTTCCAGTAGCTTTGGCAGATCATGCAAGAAGAGAACTCGGTAGTGGTTGTCTGTAAGCCAATGCGGCAAAACATGCGGGCCTACCAATTACCAACAATCCCTGCCCAGATATTAATGTTGAAGTGCTTCTGGTTTCTGCACAGTGTTCTTTAAGCTGTAACTCAAATTAAAATGTTTCCAGACACATGTTGATCTGGACATTTCTTTTTCTTGTTTTGTATGAGGGTAAGTTACAAATGGATATTGAACTTAAACAAATAAGAGTACTGATTTGAAAAATGCTTTAGTTCTCAACATAATCTCCCTCACAAGCTCCTGAGAACAAAGAGCATAAAATTCTTTGCGCTTCTGTCAGAAGCAGGCCGTGACTTCCCTTTCTACAGCCTCATTGTGGGAAAATGTTCAGCCGAAAGATGAAGTTTAAGATGGCCGAACAAATGGAAGTCGCTTGAAGCAAGGTCAGGGCTATTACAGAGGATGCTCGAGGACTTCCCACTTGATATTTTACATCGTCTCATTTGCCTTGTTGGCAGTATGGGGACGCGCGTTGTCATGCAAGAGCAACACCCCTTTGGTGAGGAGTCCTGGTCGCTTCCGTTGAATGGCCTTACAAAGTTTCCTGAGGATGTTACAGTAGGAGTCTGCATTTACAGTTTGACTTGAGGCTGGAATGCTGTGAGCAGTATGCCTTCGTGATCCCAGGAGACTGTGAGCATCACTTTCCTGGAGGATGGTGACACCTTGAACTTTTTTTTGGCGTGCTACGCAAATTGTTTCCACTGCATTGATGCATGCTTTGTCTTGAGCTGGTAATATTGAACCCAAGGCTCATTACCTATGACATTTCAGACTAGCATATCTTGTCCATCATGGTAGCGATTGAGTTGCTGTAATGCCACACCATTCTTTGCATTTTATGTTGTGGAGTCAGCATGCGTGGCACCCATCATGTACAGACTTTGTGAAAACCTAACCTGTCATGCATTATGAGGAATCCCATTCCATGTGAACACACCTGGTTCTGACAGCAGCCCAAAGAATTTTATACTGCTGGTTTTCAGGGGCTTGTGAAATGATGGGACAAGTGCCTCAGTGGACAGGGAAATTATGTTGAGATATAAGAGCATTTTTTGAATCAGTACTCTTTATTTGTTAAAGTTCTATATCCATTTGTAACTTACTTATTGACTTACCCTCATACATTCTGCAGTCCAGCTGTAGAAAATTAGAATATTTTAGTGTACAAGTAAACACATTTCATTGCTTTCTAGCAGTAAAGACCTTCTGTGGGTAATTTGTAGCATTACATAGCATTAAAGTATGTTTTGTTGTAACAAAAAGTGGGTGTAATATGCGAAATATAGGTATGGATTTAGTTTCACATGGTCACTGTATTAGTACAAGTATAATTGACGCATGAATGACAGTTTTAATTTCTCCTGTTTGTATTATAATGGCCAGTCACTGCAGTCTTACCTGACTCGAGAAGCTCACGTACTCTGCAAACCCATATGCATTCTTTATATGTATTTATGATTGGCAATCAGTGAAGTCATGGTCTGAAGCTGATGTTGCCAATTGGATGACAGTGTCATGAATCTCTTTACAGAATTATAACAAGAAGATGTGAACAATATAAGACATGAAACCAGCAGGCATTTCGTGAATAAAAAGAAGGAATATCTGAAACATAAAATTGATGAGCTTGCAATGAACAGTAAGAAAAAGAACATACTTATATAGAAGAATAAGCGGCCTCCGTAGTCTAGAGGTAACGTTCTCACCTCATGACTCGTGGTACGCGGGTTCAAATACCCAGGGGAGGTCGTCAAATTTTTAAGGGCGGAAAAATTCAGGGAACAAGTCCCCCGGGAGGGACTTTAAGCTGTGTGTCCCGTGTCATAACTTTACGGCACGTAAAAGAACCTCATATCCCCAAAGGGGATCACAGCCAAATTCCAGGACGTTTCCCGCCCAACATTAGTCTCTAAGGCCTCTGATAGATGGGGGAAGCATTATAGACACTGCTAAGCAAGTGGCCGAACTCGCTTGCTCGGCAGGACTGCTGGTACGCACCATTTATCGGTAGGGTAAAGAGACTGGTAGAATATCATAGAGGGAAGCACAGTAGATTAAACTGGTTGCGGTGCATGGGGAAACCCACCCTCTCTAAATAACTAACTAACTATATAGAGGAATAAATTACTTTAAGAGGGGTTACCAAGTTAGAAGTAATTTAATGAAGGATGAGAATGGTGTGCAGCTTGCAGATTCCCATAACATTTTGAATGGTGGAAAACCTACTTCTCTGTTATTGAATGCAGATAGGTTCAGTGAGATGAGGCAGATAGAAATACAGACAGCTAAGCCATTAGTACCTGAGCCTAATCCTTTCAATGTTGAAATTGCTGTCGCAAAGTTGAAAAGGTATAAATTGCCAGGTAGTGATCAAATCCCGGCAGAACTGATTTAAGCAGTAGGTGAAATATTACTAATTCTATTAGGAATACAAAACAATTGCCTGATCTTTGGGAGGAGTCTAGTCTTGCACAAATTCACAAGAAGGGCTGTAAAAATGACCAGTAATTATTGTGGGATATCACTGCTATCAATTTCATACAAAATTGTATCTAATATCCTCTCAAGGTTAAGTCCTTGTATAGATGAAATTATTAAGGATCATCAGTTTGGGTTGCAATGTAACATCAACTACTGATTAGATATTTTGCATTTGTCAGATATTGGAGAAAAAATGGAAGTACAATGAGACAGTACATCAGCTATTTGTAGACTTCAAGAAAGGCTATGATTCCATTAGGAGGGAAGTATTTTACAATATTTTTACAGTTTTCATTGCCCAAGAAACTAGTTATGCTAGTAAGGAGGTGTGTGGGATATGATTTGGCATAACCATCTAGTCCAGTTTTAATAGAGTAGCAACATTGGTAACTTAGCAACAGCCTTTATCCTTGTATTCTCATAGTGCCACACTGTTTTTCCAAATTCAGCAAGTAGGTACACTCTTGAGACACAAGTCATAGTTTGCAAATGCCCCAAACACCCTCCTGAGTACTAACTAGGAAAAAAGAGAAAGAATTAATGAGGTATTGTTATTGTTCAAACAGTGTATGTATAGATAAAGTGTCAATTATGGTAAGTTCTGTGCCTTCCCAAGCTGTTGCGCTACTCGCCTGCAAATGCTGCTAGCCAGTGGAAAAAAAAAAAAGTAAGGCCACCCCTGAAGAAAGCAGTCTTCTGGGATTTGGCACCGTGTATATGTGGTGTTAACCGACGTTTCGGAGGAACGTATCGCCTCCATCTTCAGGGTAGAAGAAAAAATATATAAGAAATCTGCAAGCAAAGAGACTGTGAGAACCGGTAAAAACAGGCTGTGGAAAAATACACAGCTATGTGAGAGCAGCGAGGGAGAAGGGGGAAGGGCAAGTATACAAGTGAAAGCAGTAGTGCGGGAGGGGTAGGGGAAGAGAGCTGGGACAAGCAGGGTTTTTGTGTAGGGGAGAGAATGGCGGGGTTGAAGGCTGGGCACCACCCGTGAGCTGAGGGGTGGGGGTTGTTATGTTGGTTGGTCATGGCCTGTGTGGCCTGGATCTGGCGTCATATCCCGGTGGGGGTTTTTTAAGAGAACAGATGAGAGGTTTCCAAGACTTGCTGAGACAAACCCCCCCCCCCTCTCTGTTCATATTTCCTGGATGCAGTTCAATCTCAATAGCCTCCCTAATAATGCGATCCATATAGCGGGTCTTGGTGGTGAGGATGGAGGTATTCTGAAGCTGAATTCGGTGTCCCAGATCGATGCTGTGTTGAGCTACGGCCGACTTGTTCGGTTGTTCGAGACGGATGTGCCACTGATGCTCCTTCAACCTCATGTCCACGGAGCGGCCTGTCTGCCCAATATAGACCTTCCCGCACTCGCATGGGATACTGTATACACCTGGTGTCCTTAGGCCTGGGCCATGCTTTACTCCCCAGGAAAATTATTTAATTAATTCCTGGTACTCATTTCTGTTAGAGGCTGAGTGAACCCCAGGGCCCATAGTGCGGCTGGAAGTATTAGTTCAATTGAAAAAGTCCAATTACCTCATCAGGACTTGAACCCGCGACCTTCCGGCTTGTAGCATAGTGCCACAAGCAGTGGCTGTTTTAAACATAGGCAACCTAAGATTTTGCTTCAGGGCCTGAATCACTCACAAAAATGTGCCTTCTGATACAACAGAGATTGAAGTAGGAAAACATTTTAGGATAACATTTGGACATAATTTTTGTTTCACTTCTATGCATGTAACTTTTGATGTAACCAAGTTTTTGACACTAAACTTTTTTTCCCCTTTTGCTTTGTTTCATTAATCTCTGCCTTTCAAAATATATTTTTTTAGGTTTAATGAAGGATAATAATAAACATAGAGGGAAAAAATGGGTATCACAAATTATAAAAAGACCCCCCTATAAAAAAGAAGACCCTTGCCTCTGAGATTAAGAAAATTAAACAGTTGACAAGCTTTCTTGCTGCCTCAGCACAACCTGGAAAAGATGTGGAAGAAAGTGTGGGTGCTACACCTGTCTGTCCAAGACCATTTGCTTGAAACTGCAGCAGAAAATTTGACCAGTCTGACCTATTGTCTCAAGTCTTCGGAGTCATCAGTTTCATCTGCTGTTGATTTACATCCTAAATTTAATACTGATCAGCAGCAAGCATTGAGCAGTAGTATTGCTTTAGTTTTGGATGATCCAGCATTATGGCCAGAGTGAGCAAGTAAGGGTCAACCTGACTGAAAAAGGATTAACTCACATTAAGTATTTTATTTATCTGCCGATGAAACTGGTCACTATTTTAATGTTGTCTATTATATTATAAGAAGTCTTCGTAATGGCGAAAAAGTTTCCAGATGTTAGCTTGTATATTATATTGAAAATAATACAGTATTTTGCTTTTATTGCAAGCTATTTTCCAACTTAAAAACTTTGCTATAATCTGGTTGGGATTGCTCAGATTGTAGAAATAAAGGCCAAAATTAAAAGAGCATGATAATGTCTCCAGATCATGTTAACTGCATGCAGAAATGGAGGACTCCTATAGTCCACTTGAATGCAAATGCTACTATCGACAGTTCTCATCTGAGATCGATTGAAAATGAAAAGGGACACTGGCATTCATTGCTTGATTGTTTATTTACTATTGTTCAAATGTTGGTTGGAAAATCATCAGCCTTTTAATGGTCACCATGGGCACCTTTATGTGCCCAACAGTGGAAATTTCTTGTCCCAAGCAGAGCAACTTGCAAAATTTAGTCCAGCCATGAAAGATTTTCACATTGTAACAATATATATCTACTGCTATCCTCATCTATGGGACAAAAATTGAATGCTGAAACTAAAATCATATACACATGAGGAGTCTGTGATTTTATACCAACTTTCCTTGTGAGTTACTAATCATATTCCTGACAAGGGGAGTTCATAATGAAGAAATATCCAAAATGGTTTGGCTGATCAGATTTATTACACATACCATATGAGCTCATTTCTTTGTATTTCCTATACCTGTTGTTACTTTCAATTTCCAAAACTCTAGCTTTGTCCTGGGAAGCCAGGATAGCGTAGTTGGTATAGTGACTGGCTACAGGCTGGATGTCTGTGTAGTTGGAATTCGAGTCCTGGTAGGGTCAAGAATTTTCTCTTCTCCACACCATCCAAAATGGCTCTAGGGCCTACCCAGCCTCCTGTCCAATGGATAACAGGGGCTCTTTCCTCAGGTGTAAACAGCCGGGGTGTGAAGCGGACCACTCACCTCAAACTGGTGCTGAGGTCACGAATTTTTATCTATACATCCATTCCCCCTACACCTTCATGGTGTAGGGCTTAAGTAGTTGAACAGAGGGACAACTTTACTGTATCTTTACCTAGCTTCATTCCTGCCTATCTTATAACCATTTTCACAGGGATTTTGGGTTAATTCTGCTTATTTAATTAAGCACAGGACTTTGCCTTTCATGTCCAGCTGTACCAAGAAGAAAATAGAACAGTGGTTACAAAAAAGAGAATCCCACTGGATGATGACATGCTGAAACCTACATTGCATCAGTTCATTAAGCATTAGAACCCACATAAAGTGCACTATACTCAGTAAATAAAATAGTGGAAAGTTACGGGCCCAAAACACTGCCACCCTATTGCCCTGACTTAAACCCAACAGAAAATATCTGAGCATAAGTTGAATGTCACATGCATCATGAAATGTTGGTCATAATATGCAAGATGTAAAAAATATTTCACAGTTTGGTTGAAGAAGGCTGGGGGGCACGTATGAGCACGTGAAGAATTTGCAGAACACGTAACATGACAAATGCAACTTCTTACAATGCAGTCACCTCTATCACAATCAGTTTACGAGGTGTGGAAAGTGGAGTATTGAAGAAGACAAGCTCAGATGTGCAGGACAAAGAAATGGATAGCATCTCAGTTGTGACATGGAGCAACAATTGGAGCAGGGAATAGCTCACTTATGCTGTGCAAGCTCAAAGAAAGTCACTGCTCTCCAGGTCTCCTCTTGTTCCTACTATCTCTCATTTCAACATAATTCCCTTTCTACGACATTGCTCAGACTCAGAGATATTTTGCAACCTATATACACATATGATGGTAGTACTTGATAAGAGGTAAGCACTAAATAAGGAAAAATGTATTTATATAGAAAACAGATGTAAACGAAGAAGAGAAAACGCGCAAAGAGCCAAATAACGGGAGGCGTGAACAAAATAACAAATAATACTATGATAATAAAATAATAATATGAGTAATATGCTATGAGTAGGTTAGCACCTCAATTGTGGTAAGCCTGCTTCTTTCCAATTTTTTGTTCTACCCTAAGACACTACAGAAACTTGGTGATGAAAGCACCTTGAAATAACAAAGAAATATACTGTAACTGGAACAGAATAATATTTAGTATTGTACTTGGCCAATCCAATGATTGTTATGTGGACGCGATGCAAGTCCTGGCTTCATCGCATTATTCATAAATGGTGCAGTTAACTGTACAAATAGTAAGGATTTGTGTGTTACACGCAAGAAATTTCAACTTTCAGTTGTCACATTGGAAAGATTATTAGGTGAGTCTAGCTAATCAAAATCCGAAGTGGTTGTTAGTCTCTGTCTTAGGGGGCCCATACACATACGAGTCCGACTCGGCTTGGGTTCCAGTGAGCCAAATTAATCTGTGTGGGGGGGAAACTAATCCGAGCCGGACTCGTACGTCGCCTTAGGCTTCCAGAAGGATCATACAAGTAGAAAGCAAATCATGCCTTAAGTCAGTAATACACTACAGCGTAGCACACGAAATATTTTCCAAAATTTTTGGATGTAAAGGGCAAGTTGTTGAAGAAAGTTTTAATCACGCGGGTGAATAGTCTACTTCATGGGAGATTCCACTAGGTTGCGTGTAATTACCATGTTGCAAACCGTTGTACATTCCGGTTCAAAATTGGACCTATAGGGGAAACGGAAGTGCAACGATAAGAAGGAATAAGAAGAAGATGGTTGGTGTTCGGCGGTGTGGTTAACGGTATGTATTTAAAAATTGTTTCGTTGTAACATAGAGTCATTCGTGCCTCCTGAGATATCGATTTTATAACTTTGTGGAACTTAGATTTATAATCTACTTTCAGGCATGGAAATAACGTCTATATTCTAAAACTTGTCTCTATATGATTGATTTTACCGGCACACAATGGGCCAGTAAGAAAGATGTTGTGTCTGTGGGTGTAGCTAGTTAGGCAGATAGAATTGAAATTTCACAACTTTCCGAGGAATCGGGCACGTGTAATATAGCTGTTCCAGAGCGGCCATAGCTGCGGGCTGGACAGCCGGAGTTCGATTGATGGTAGGGGTAAGAGATTTATATTTTATCCATAGCGTCCAGACTTGTCCTGTGACCCTCCCAGCTGCTGTCCAATGGGTACAGGGACTTTCCCTGGGGGCACTGCGACCTTCAATGATCTATTGAAGCCCTTGGATTGTCCCTTTATTAATCCTACACTTTTAATAAAGTTCAGGACCCTGCTTATGGGGACATCATAAAAGTAAAAACTGACCGAAATGATGAATTCTGGAATAAGCTATGGCCTCACAGTCACTCAGGATGTGTGCGGCTGATTATGCACACCTCATTATTGAGTATTGGAGGTGGGATATCTCATTCAGTATAACATTGAGCTGTGGGCTTGATGATTGGGGTTCAGATACTGACAAGGGAAACGTTTTTCTCTTCTCCACAACTCTGAGACTGGTTCTGGGGCCCACACAGCCACCTATTCAGTGGGTACCATTGGCAGTTTCCCAGGGGGTACAGTGGCCATGGCATGAAGCTGACCACTCACCTCTAGTTGCTGCTGAGGTCAGGAATGGTGGAGCTATACCTCCAATATGACTTCATGGAATAGTGCTTGACTAGTGCACATGGATGTTTTTGGCATTTATTACTATCGCCTCTAAACAGCATGAGGGGCAAGGCGAGAGGTGTTTGCTTCACACTCTTCCTGAAATGGAATCATGGAAAGGTATTGTCTACTTAAACTTTTTATACCATTACAGTGTAACGTTATAGAAGCATTTGAAGATGCTGGAAAAACTTGGGAAGCTGTAATGGGAACTCCAGGCCATTCAGCAGCTGCAACTACTGAAGGTCTGTAGTCCTTCCAGATGGAACATGATGGGTGTACATTTTCATTACATCCAGTCAGTTTTACAGGTGAGTCAGGTGTTGTGTAGTGGAATAAGAGGAAATCAACTGTTAATGCCTATTTATAATTTATTGTGAATTAAGTGTCCCTAGAACAGCCAATTTGAAAATATCATATGGAGTCCCATCATCAACATAGAAATTTTCTCAAAATATTTTGTATGTCATCTGTTAGTCAGAGCTAGTCAGAGGTCAGTTGAAATGGTATTGTGTCCTACTCAGAGCGTCATGTAGGTCAGGATATAATCATTCTTTTTTGCAAAGTACATAGTGATTGCCACTTTAGAAATGAGTGTCTGTCCCAAGGAATGTTCAGTGTTCAGATTGTGTTTATGTGCCACATTAAAGTTTTCTTTTTAATTTGAGGCATTTTCAAAGAAATAGAGATTACTTCATATTATCTGTGAGATCAGTGTTGGGAAATATTGTATGAACACAAAATACAAAACCGCTTGTAATCTACAGTTCTGTTATCTGGGATATATCACCATGCCATCCATCATAAGTGTAACGTTTCAGAGGAACATGTATGCCTCCATCTTCAGTGTGGAAGAATAAACCAAGTAAGAAACCAGCATGAAACAGAGAGCAAGCAGAGCAGAGCATGTGGCTTGCAGAAATGTAGGATTATATAAAACAGCTGGAACCTTGGACCCCAACCCATCAGTTCCCTGTCAGCTAGTCAGGGAAACCTACAAGAGACAGGAGAGCAGTGACAAGGTTTGGCCCATGAAAGGCCAAGTCATGGAAATCTATCAACTCCTTGAAACATTACATATGCCTGCAAACTGCCCACGTCAGTGCACTAACCTTATCCTCTTTGGCAACCATCAACCCTAAGATTTCTGGCCTTCCTGCACTGTGCATGTGTATACAACCCACACACCTACAACTACTCTCACTTGTGTGTCTGTATGGGCCAACCAGTCCTGTCAAGAGGCAAATCTAGTCACTGTTCTCATGTTGGCTTGCTGTTTTTAGAGCCAATAGGACCTGATGGGTTGGCTTCTAAGCTTCCTTTTTTTGTAACCATACATTTTCACAAGCCGAATGCTTTACTCAGTGCTGGTTTCTTGCTTCACTTCCTCCTCAGCTCAACATTGGTTGACTTCAACAGAGTACACAGCTTTATGTCCTTAAAGATAGAACTCTTGATAATGACTGCTGTCAGAACTTGATGCATTCCTGAACATGGGAAGTTTTTTCTTGATGTTTTGTTGTTACGTGCTCTCATACCACAGACCAAATCAAGTATGCCCAAAAATATTAAATTTATTCTGTATTGTTGTCAGCGTGTACGATAGCCAGGTATTGCTTTATAGTTTCTGAAGGGCATCCATTGCCTACTTTCAGTGACTGTAATTACTTGAGTAAACTGCTGTGACCATTTCCCTGTGGAGAAACTTCAGCTATATTGTAAAATTGTGGGTGTAGTCTGTTTCTTTCATAAGGAACTAGGTTTTTCTTCCTGCCATTTTGGTTATATATCTTTGCTCATTCTTTGCCATATACATGTAAAGGTATAGTCCCTGTGCTTAATTAATTAATTAAACACTAAGTCATGAAGGAATGTGGGACAGTGGATGTATGGCTCCACAGTTTCTTGACCTTGGCACTATTTGGGGGTGAGTGGTCAGGTTCACGCCCCAACTGCTTTATCCCTGGTACCCATTGGATAGGAGGCTGGGTGGGCCCCAGAGCTAGTCTGGAGAATGTGGAGAAAAGAAAATTCTTGACCCTACCAGGACTCGGAATTCCAACCTCTCAGTTATCCAGCCCGTAACCAGTTGCCATACTGACTACCCTATCCTGACTCCTGCCAGATACATTGGCTGGTGTTTATTAATTATGTCATGTGGCAATGATTAAACACCTGCATGCTTATGGTTTTTTATAAGTGTTTATGAGAGATTGTTCCGAGTAGTTCCAGTATCTAACGTAGGGGTAGGGGGCTTCTGCATATGTGCTGAGGAACAAAATATGGGCCTGTGATGACCAGTCATTAATTAAAGGTCAGTAATTTGAGTGTTATTCCTTCCTTAAGAAAGGAACCATATCCTAGACGGTCCCTTTCATAATAATCTTTATGAACTCCCGGTTCCCTGTAGCCTGAAGATGGTTGTTGACCCTTGGTCTTGGCCTGCGACTTTGTAGTGTGAAATCTGGCACTGTTTGTGTGTTCCTTGTGTTAAGAGCAGAGTCCTCGAGATGTTTGTATAGTTAGGTAGTAAACCATCTGAATTTAAAGTCCAGGCTAGATTCAGGATAACATGTCATTTGTACTCTTTAAGAGTTTTTAACTTTGTATACAAAATCCAAGTTAAGATTGAGATTATCTTATTCATACTAAAATCTGATAGACAAGATAGACACAGGAGAACTTTTATTCTAAAGGTTGTAAAATTCAAGAACTCACCCACGAAGACTGTTGCTAAACAATCCATGAGCTTGCAGACATTGTTGGGATCAGTTATTGAGTTTGCCAGGAGATCTTAACAGAAAATTTGAACATGCGCAGCATTGCCACGAAGTTTGTTGCCCGTCTCTTGACAAATGATCAAACAGCAGCTTGTATCTCTAGGATCATGAAGGGTGATGAGAGTTGGATTTACGGTTATGATCCAGAAACAAGGCAGTGATCATCGCAGTGGAAGAGCCCCCAATCACCAAGAACAAAAACGTGCGGCAGATCCAGAGTTCAACAAAGAGCATGCTCATTGTTATTTTGACATGAAGGGGATTGTTCACCGGGAATTTGTTCCTACTAACACTATGGTCAACTCTGTCTTTTGAGATGCTTGAGAGAAAATGTACAGTGAAAAAGACCAGAACTTTGGCGCAATCACAACATGACTTCCACAGTGCTTCTGAAACGTGGAAAAATGATGTGATCTCTGTGTACTTCCCAAGGAGACTATTTTGAATGAAATGGCAGCCAAAATTAAGTGAAGCCAGGATTTCTCTTTTGACCTAGTCTGGGAACTTTCCGATAGCACTTCTTATGACTTAGCGGAGGTGTAACTCCCTGCATTCTCATCTTCTGCACTAGGTTGGCATAAGTGGTAAGCTTCACATCCAGGCCAATTTATGCCTAGGGAAAGAACCATCGGCACCCACTGGGTTGGAGACCAAAGTGACCCCAGAGTAGGTCTAGACATTGGCAGAAATCGCTGGCCCTCTTCTGTGGAGAGAAATATGAATTTGAAGAAAATGTCATGATATTCACAGTTGTAAATGATGTTTCACTAAATATCCGGATGATGAAATATGTGGGGGATGTGACATGCATGGATGTAATGATCTTAGTAGGAAGACTTGTAGGAAATGAGTCCATAGAGAAGTGAATATTAAAATGTACTTTAAAATAGGATTGATCGAGCCCAGAATAGGGACCATTCTTGGGTATTTGCAGATGTACCAACATAAAATGCAGGGAAATTTTTTGCTGTAGTAGAGCATGTCAAGGAGGGCTCTGTTGCAGGGAGTTAGTGAACTGCATTGTGTGAATTCTGTGGTCCATAATTTTGCAGATAATTAAGAGTGAGTGCCAGTACTGCTGGAGCAGCAACTAACCATGATGTACACCTGCAATATTGACAACGGAACAGGTCATGGTAAGGGCACCACGTGTCAGCAGAGGCTTCATGGCAACATCTTGACATCCCACTGAAACCCAGTAGAACAATCAGGGTGAGAACACTTTTAAAGCAGCTTTCTACTCAACAAGAGGTCCTATTGAGGGATTTTTGTTGTGTTACATACATTGCTTCTTGGATGGAAGAGGAGATGCAGTTTCATGCCTTTTGGAGTTGCTGTTAACTCTGCTGTAGGTAAGTAGGTACAGTGGTCATTATCTATTAATTCATTCCAGATGTTATTCATATGTCTTTTGTTTGCAATGAAATGAACATGAACACCCTGCTTTGAGTGTTGGTGTCAGTGTACTATTTGCCAGCATTGCTATGGTGGAGCAGTTGAGAGGATGGAGCAAGGTGCATGCAGTGTCTTATTGTCTTAGGTAGGAACTCTGGGCTCATTATAGTAATTGCACTGCAATGTATGGTAGCCTAATTAATAAGAAATCAAACCAAAATATAATACTTAGCCAAATAATAGACAGTAACAGTGTAGTTATAAATCCACAAGCATATGGTAACAGAATTGAAAAAGTAATACCTAAAATTTAGCTTCATAGGTAGAAAAAAGAGATGGTCATACCAGATCTACAAAGGAGTTTATTCACTGTATATAGATATCATTTTGCATTAATTTACCATAATCAGACAGCTTTGAAAAATCCTACTACAAGGTTTGGTTTTAAAAGTAAAACGTACGAAGCAGTGGACATACAGCTTCATACATTTGTAACTTCATGAACAGTTAGCTTCATTCCTTGGCTGCATCTGCTACCCACTGAATGGGAGACTGAGCGGGCCCCCGGAATAAGTCTGGACATTTCGGAGAAGAGAGAAATCTCTTGCTTTTGTCCAGAATCAAATCCTGATTCCACAGCTGTCCAACACATAGCCTTATGTATGTTCCATAGGTTTTCAAAATTTTGCTGCACACCCTTTTGTTAATAAAATATTTTCGAAAAACCTTTGGAACATACAACAATTTTTTTATAACATATGTTTTTAATTTACAACTGGGAAGTTGACGTTAAATCTACCCAATATTTTAGGAATAACGTTAAATCTACCCAATATTTTAGGAATGGGTGGATATGCTAGCTGGCCAGAAGTGGCATACAGTCAGGTACAGTTTTTATCCTCATGTAATGTTTTGCAATATTTATGTTTTGATATTTCATTTTTGTGCCTGCATATCTTGACAACTGGTTGACACAGGCATGTAGATGGAAATAGAAGTAGCTTCTTCTAGGATGTGGCGCTGTATAGAAATTGTGTTAACCAACGTTTTGGAGGGACCAGCCACTTGCTCACCTTGGTTCATTGCTCATGGATTTCTTATACCCTGAAGATGGAGGCAGTACATTCTGCCAAACCGTCGGTTAACACAATAACTGCACGACGCCACATCCCAGAAGACTGCTTTCTTCATAGCTGCACTTCAGATTTGCAGAAACTCTTTCTTTAAACCAGTCTAAAGTTAATCACAAGAACAATAGTGTATGTATCTTTGAAAGCCATCTCTGTTAAAATGTCAGTTCCTCATTCTCTTAAAATTTGTGCTGTGCGAGAGGGAACATAAACAAGTTTCGTAACAGTTGAAAACATACAACAGGTTTGAATGCCAGTTAACAATATTCAACTTTTTTTAACACGTGGCCACAAAACTCTATTTTGTCTAAGAAAGATCAGATTTTTCACTTGCTGAGCCAGTTGTAATAATGTACATTTTAATGATAAATTTTAGTTCATTTTGTATGTCTACTAGATATGCTAATGTCTGGAGCCACGCATTGTCATGGAAATATAGTGAAAGCTTAAATGTGTGATCAGCACAGAGTAACAGATTATCTGAAAATGCACAAACCAAAATTCTTGCCTCGCAATAATTATCAAACCGTCATGTGTAGCAGTAGCAGCACTGTATAACTGCTGCACATTTTATCACAGCGCACTGAGATTTCTTGAAATCAGGAGTTACAATTTTCACAGCCTTGTAAGACACAGTTTTCAATACATGTGGAATTTTTTGCGCAGTAAGAATTAGGAAACACGTGGCAACTTTTTTAAGAATAATGTGAACACAGTCTACAGTTGTAGACCAATTAGGCATTTTTCAAAAGTGTTATTTTTCTTTCTGTCATGAAGCTACATTGGCAAATGATGGGGCCCGCTCATTATCCTGACTACACACCACTGGATTTCTGTTTTTAGTGCAGAACTCTAAATGGCATTGTGTACCAGGATATGACTACACCAGAAATTATGTGACAATGTTATTGATTAGTATGCTACCATGAATGTTCAAGGCAGTCGTTCAGCTGATTGTAACTTAACACTCACTCAGTAATAAATGCTGAGAGCACTTTTTGTAAATCCTTTTATTTGCTCAATATACCAAGTGATTCATTCAGATCAATATTTCAGATATTTGATTTATGTTGCATATTGTTGCATTCTATTATCAGAATAGTACTTTGTGATAATAGTTTTGAGTTTGTCAAACGGAATATATAGTGTCATTTAAAAAGGTGCTAATGGCCTAAACATCTCACTACCAAAAAATTGTTGTAAACAAAGTGTATACAGTGTGGTGTCTGCTTCGACACCAAATAACCTTTGTGTGAAACATTTATTTTATTTGATACTAAATATGGAAGTTATTTCAAGTTATCAGGATAAATGGGACAAACTGTGTATTACTCAGAAAAAGCATGACCACTGTATTGCATGCAATGCAGAAAGAACTTCTGGTTACTGGCTGTAGGTGGCACTGATTCTTTTGGTGAACTTGCATTTTTCCAAGCTGAAACAAAATTTGTGCGAAAGCTGTCCATAATGTGATTCCTCATTAAAGGAACACGTCAGAGTATTGTACAATGTCCTGTGATATTCAGAGTTCAAGATGCACGTCACCTTCAAATGGCATATGCTATCAAATGATCAAATGATAAACATCTTGTAGTTACGATAGGTGCTTGAAGTGGCATGTGTCCCTTTCAGGGCAGACATCAGTGCATCACGCAACATTCTTTTGAACATGCCTTAACATGTTTGTATCGACTATTGTCATACTGTGGGGGCACACGTTACCGTAGCTGGTTGAGGCACTATGCCACAAGCTGGAAGCCCAGTGAGGTAATTTGATTTTTCAATTGATCCAGTCCTTCCAGCCGCACTATTGCCTTGGGGTCTACTAAGTATCTAACGGAAATGAGTACTAGGAATCTTCCTGGGGGTAAATGGCTGCCAGGGTGTAAGGCTGGCAATCCTACTGCCATCAATGGGCCGAGGTGAACTTCAGTGTCTCAACCCTGTGAGTGTCCACATCCTATTACAAGGATTGCTTTACCTTTTACCATGGTCATACATGTTTGAAGCCTTGCCATAAGATCTTTCATGGTCTTGGGAGGGACTTTGTAAATGTGCTCCTTCAGGTGTCCCCATGGGTAAAAATGCATCAGTTCCAGCCAGTGAACAGGGAGGTAATGCAATTGGCCCTCAACATCAGTCCACCTTCCTGGATATGGACATCTTCCTCATGGGAAACTGGAGCTGTATCGTGCTGAAACTACAACTCTGCCTTACAGCTAGAAGCACAACTTAAGTAGCCCCAAGAGAACAGTTTCCAGCAAATCACTATCATTAAGGAATCGGCCTGTCAGTTAGCAGGTACGCAATTATTACAAATACTGATGCTGAAGTGGACATGATACGTTCACTAATGGCTCTAGGATCATCCCATGACTGTTGTAGATGTTTAATGCGCCCTTGTGCATAAAATATGCTTCATCTATCCACAGAATGTTACATGAAAAGAGCTCATCTGCAGTAGGTTGATATAGCCATTTGCAGAATTACATCTGAAGGGGAAACATCCAGAAACAGGTCATGAAGTTCTTCAAGGACCCTCAGTTGTGATAATACCAGTTCTTGTGTTATATGCTGTGTCTCTTGTCCCACAGCTGCAATTACGGCATCTTTATTGGCTGGTTGCCCATACAATCTGTGAGTGACTTGCGTTCACATGTGCCGAAGGTGTTACATTTCCTTTCTCACCGAGACCCTGCTCCAATTGTGGGAAGACGTTTAGCACCCAGATGACATCAACCAAAATAACATAGCACATATTACCAGGAAGCAGTACCAACTTAACTATTACAGGTACCTAGGGTTAAGAACGTGGCACAATATTCATTGTGTATGTATTCCATGATCATTTGATATCGGCTGGCCCAATGTGCGCTGCATCTTGAGTGCACCCAATAGCGCGCTGTGTATCATGACAACTTCTAAGTAGTATGGTTACAAATTCAGTTGTTAACAGGTATCATGAAAACTAAGCTTATCAGGACGTATTTTGTATAACCTTTGTACTCATTATCTAACAAGAAATCGCACTGGACAGCTTGTGCACAAATTTCGTTTCAACCTGTATTTTTGCATATTACTCCATTGCTGAACAGCTGTAAGCTGTTACTCTGTCATTCTTAAAACCCCATGCATGTATATATATATATATATAACTGTACATGTCCATCTCTGGCTGCCACCCACAGACATTGTTTACCCAGACAGCACGAATCCTAGATATTAATGGTAAGTACAGCAGCTTTATCCTTTTGGAGGGAGAACTCTGGGAAATTGTTAATATTGCTCTTACATGCACGGATTTCAGTCCAAATAACTTTCCTAACCATTTTTCTAGGTATGTTTGGAATCGTGCAGCATGCATATTTTCTTTCTGGTCCATCCACATGCAAGAAGCATAGAGCCACTAAACCGATTTTTATGGAACTTCATATTGAAGAAGGTTCAGTTTTCACATATATCAGAGACAGTTTCACGTGAGGACTTATATATTGTTTCTGCATATTGTATACAGTATATATTGAAAGGGTAAATGTTTTGAAAAGGCGTGAAAGGAAAATGGACACATTTTTCGCATGTTACAGGTTCTGATATTAAACGAAACATTTCTTATGAGTACATTTCCTAACGTGCATATTCAGCAGTTCACCATGACCTGAACACAGTTACATTTCAAAAGAAAGTTTAAATTGAGATTAGAATGAAAAAGTTGTTCTAGTAGATGTTTTTTTTTTTCTCTTCTCAGTGCTTGAAATATTTCCAAAGTCTTGACTTAGTCTCACCTTGCGGGTTCGATCCTGGGTGTGATCATGTGGGATTTGTGGTGGACAAAGTGGCGCTGGGGCAGGTTTTCTCCGAGTACTTCGGTTTCCCCTGCCAATCTTCATTCCACCAATTGCTCCACAATCACCCTGACCTATCATCTGGGGCTGGTACAATAGGCCAGAAGTGGCCGCAGTACAAGGGACTTAGTCCCACCCCACTAGCAATAAAAAAAATAATAGTCTCACCTTGGGCTAAGAATGTTGTTCTTGCATATGACTGGAAAGTGAAATTGCTTCTTAACATTTAACATCCGAAATACACTGATCTGTACACTGAAGAGAATGAACATTGCAGCTAAAATACCCCATTTGTGCATTCAGGCATTTAAACTCCACCAATGGAAGCACACGCGCACGCCATTAGTAAAAGCATAAGCACAGTCCTAAATATTTATTTTTAATAGTAAAATTCAATGTACATACCGTTTGGGGGGTGGCGATTATCTGCTTCATGTATATACCGGCTTCAACCTCCCCCCCAGCGTCATGCAACTGAATTTCGCCTTTGTATGGTATTCCTCGAAGTACCCGAGAAATTGCAGTCCCCCATCACATTTCTCGCACTTTGTGTGGTTACTTCTCATCTTCCCATGTGCAGAACAAATGCTGCAGTTCATCTTTTGGCTGAATAGGTTGGCCAGTGATGTCGATTGGCTTCTAGACGATGACAGAGCAGGAGGTCAACCTACAGGCCCGATGGGGGCAGTGATGACATGTAGCGTATTCCAGCATGTTGTGCACAAGGGCTAGACAGAAGTCTATGTGACAGTTTCACACCAGAGGATGACAGCAGGATGAATTATCAGAACCAGTAAATGGAAGAACAGTTTGTTCGTCCATTTTGAGGTGACGACTGATGGAATGACTGTCATCCTGTGTGCTTTGTCAACATATCCCATGTGTGTGTTGTAATCTGCGACAGTTGCAGGCTTTATGGCAGTTATGTATTCATCACAGAAATTGCCTTCTGTTGGAGGAGTGTCCGTGTTAGTCAGCATATGTGAGTCTCATTTGCCTTTCCAAACTAATATTGTCATATCACCCCTCACCCTAACCCGTATTTCTCATTTCTTCGTTCCAAGTCTCCTATTGTGTAAGGCTTGTGGCAGGCCCTTCTGACTTGGTCTGACTGTCCAGCAGTTCTTAAAAATATATCGACAGCTTTGCCAGACGGTTTTGAACATAGCAGGTTTGCTGCATCAGCTGACATCTCTGGCATGTGACTGAAACTGGGAGACAGGTAGACAAAATATTGAATGTGACATAGCCTCTCTGGTGCTGCTGACATTAAAACATTCAAGATGTCGGGATTAGAGCCTGGTCTTGATATGTAAAATCGAACACCTTCGTAGACAACTATGGTAATTTCCTTCTCGTGCATTGTCTGACACAGATTTCTGGAATCATTTTCCACTTTTAGTATCGTGCAATCTGTGCAGGAAGTAGCACTGCTGTTGAACATTCAGACCCCTTGCTGATACCTGCAAGACAGTGGCACATTGTTGAGAATTTCTACCAGAATTTTAAGTGTTTCATGTCAAATAAGTTCAGTAGTTCCAAGGATTTGAAACTGCTATTCCATACTGGGTATTTAGCATTCAGGTCACCTGCCAATAAGGATTTATGTTAAAGCTTAAGAGCTTGGCGATATCATCATAGTAGCCGAACCTCTCACGTTTCATTCATTTCTCCCTTCAGAATTCTTAGGATTGTTGTTAAATGAAATTAATTAAATGAGTTGGAGCCAGTCATAAATGTAATTAACGACAGGTAAAAAGAGATCTGTATGGACGGACTAGCATGAGAATCTCAAGGGTGTTTACAGCCAGAACTACCAGCAAAAGTGGTGCTGAGATTGTTTTATTCACCCCTAGGAAATACCACAAAACACTTAACAAAGTATCTCTAAACACAACACAATTCACAGTTCATACACGTATTGTTGAAAAATTCGTTCTTCTGGATCTTGCAGTTGAAATAGATTCTTATAAAATTTTCACTTAATTGCAGTATTAAATTATGCACTTCACTTTCATTACTTCACCAGGAGATGATGCTATAGCATTTTGGAAAACATCACTAGGAACAAAAGAACGCACCGATTTAAAAGAAATACAATTCTCTCAACTGAGCAACTACGTCATAATTGTCTTAATGCAAATTTGGTTGACTGGCACTTAAAAAAACCCTTTTCAACATGAGCAAAGCATTCAGCTTGGAACATGTCGCTTTGAAATTTTGAGTTCGAAAACTTGTGGCTGTACAGAGCTGTTGTGGAGGTGACAGACTGGCGCCTTGACATCTCGAAATTTCCACAGAAACATCACATTGCCAGCTTAAGATATAGTTTAATGATCTGCTTTGTATTATACATAACATTAAGTTTCAAGTAATTCAGTAAAGTAGTAATTACATTATTTCAAACATTTCGAAAGGAACCGCGATATCACTCCTGCATGACCGGGAAATTTATGAACAGCTGCAATTAATACTTCACAATTACAAATCGACATGCAGATGCCTGTAGCTTCTGCTGAAACAAGGGGAGATAGGTCCTCATGGTTGTGGAGAATTTCTTTTCTGACTGCAACAGCAATTCTGCATTTTCTGCCCAGAAAGCAATTAGCCTGTTAAATGTGATAATTTGTAATAATGAATCTCATGGGGTTTCAGGTGTGTGTCTGAGAGCAGGGCCACATGTGCTTGTATATGTAAGTGTTGTCTCCCAGTGTCATTAGCATTAAATGGTAGGACTATGAGGGGCCTGTGGTCTGTAGTGGCCATTTTGCTTTGTTAGGCTTAAGACACGGTTTCTTATGCCGCTATTTTTTTTTTCCTTGTGACACGGCCCCGAAGGGCTCTGTCATAATCTACTGTAGTGTGATTTGTCTCATTCTGGTCTGTCACACTATTAATTACAAAGTGGATAATTTTCAGTCCAGTGTGACATACAAGTTTACAACACTTCAGTCTTTATTCACCTTACATGTTTCGATTCTACTCCACTACTGTAGTGGAATTGCTACTCTGAACATATTGTCTACAGACAAGCTGTTGTACTGAGGGCCTGGTTTGGATGACCTGTGCTGCTATCCCAGTGGATGCCTTGGCCACAGTTGCTCTTGCATTAGTCTGCCGAACTCAGAACTGTCTACACGCTAATTGTGGGCGCTTTGAACACTTGTTCTGGTTCAACATATGTCACCACTGTGTTTGTGTATCAAATTTAGATTACCGATAAATTATTCAAGCAAATATTTTGTACTTTAAAGTGAGTATACTTTTGTTGGGCCCCTCTGTATATGACTGGTGTGAGTGTCAAGAGTTTCTTGTAGTTGCATTCATTCAACACCACCATGCAGTTGCCTCTGTCTGCCTGAAGAATCCTAATATCTTTGTCAAGCCTCGAAGATTTCACGACTTTCATCTCCTTTTTAGTCATGTTAGGCCTGTAAGACTTCCAAACATGGGTTTGAACTCCACCTGAATTCGATGCCCATAGTGTGGAAGCTTGTATACAATGAATTCCACAGCACATGCCGTATCCAGGTTGGAGTGTAGATTTGTTACCAAGAAATTCAAACCTTTCAGAAGGACTGCTCTCCCAGAGTATGTGAGATCATGTTTGGAAAGGTTGAGGAAAAATTTCTTAGAAGCCAAAGCTGTGGTAGGCAAGACTCTGTTCTGATGATTATTGAAAATTGAGAACTTACGAATATGAATCGCTTTTTCTTATTAAAGATTTCTCTAAATTAACTTCCAACAGTGATGAAGATACAAATGGCATGAGAAATTTCTTCAGTTTGAGATTCTGAAGTTAGATGCCATGTTCTGCCAGTGAAAATGTGTCACTTTCCTAAGCAGTGCTTTACTGCCACCTTTGATAGTTCTGGATGAACGTAGACTATTGACGGGGGTCTTCATAGAGAAGCCTTTGGGGATAACCTTCATTTCCTTTTAGCTCCACCCTTGAAGTTTCTTGAAATCGCATCAGTTATGTCCGTGGGTTTGCTTTTGGATGGAATTATTCCCACAACTATTTTAGAGAACTGTATAGCAGGAAATGGAATGCAGCAGCCCCTCTGAAATTTTATGTTTGTTCTGTCATGTCACAAGGGGCATAATCTGAATCTTCAGTGGCTTTGCGATTGAATGGACAGATTCCAGTAATAGCAAATGCTGATAGAATGTTTCTAGTCGTTGCATCTTGAAGCAAAGTAGTGGCTGCGGCTTGTAATGTAAATGACAGAAGCTCTTCTTGTTTCATGCAGCCAGCTCCTTTCCTGTCCCTGTACAGTGTACAGGTCCACCTCAAAAGTCATGAAAGTACCTATGATTTCTTGGCATTTTGTTTGTGAAAGCTATAATTTTTTTAAATTACTCAATGGCCACTTTATAGAGGGGCACTTGCACACAATCCTGTTTATTCCTTCATCCCTTTAGTACTCGTACAGTGTGCACATAACATCTTTTTCTGAAGCTGGGAAAGTTTGCTTTTGTTTATGATTAGTAAAGTAATTTGTAATGTACAGCTTCGTACAAACGATTCACGGATTCTTTCCACACGTTCATCGCTTACACCTGGTCTGCCAGTTCTCTGGCAATCATGGACATGCTCAGTTTCTAGGAAACGTTCCCAGTCTCTTATTGCTTTGTCACTCAGGGCTAGCTTATTGAACTGTGTGCGGTAATTTCTTTGAGTCTGGGTGACTGATCTTCTGTCAAAAAGCCATCCTACAGAACGTGCACGTTCCTGTATAGTCGCCATTTCACAAAGAACTGACTGAGAAATGTAAAGATGGCCGCCTATGCGATCTTTTGGCGGCAAAAAGATTTTCACTGTGATCTGCTGCAAACCGCATATGGCTAGCTCAATATGTTTGTCCGCCACAATTTTTCAAAACCCCAAAGAGACTTTATGGACAAACTGTATAATTTTTTACAAAATGGTTTTCCAGACTTGAATGGGTCTCCCTGCTTTTGTGCTATGCGCCACACAATAAACTCCCATTTAAAGTGTTTCAAGGGACAATGAATTTGAATACTAAACAGGAAATTTAACATTCAGCTATTGGGCCTGGGACCATGGGGACTGAACATTACATTACAGTTATTAAATGGCAGTCACTGCATTGCATCGTTAAAACATGAGGGGTTAGCAGAAAGTTCCCTGAAAAGCTCACTCTCCAGTGAGCTTAAAGATACTTGTGGGGAAAATAAGTAACTACTATACCACTGCCAAAGTAAGCGAATTTCCAGTGTCAGCAGAGACAGGTCACACAACATTTTAAACCACCAGAATATTACTACAGAACATTTCTGTATAACACTTGGATGGTCCCATGACTGATCTCTAATTATTCTGTCTTGTAATTTTGGCTTTTCCTCAGAGATGGTGATATTCAGTTTTTGGTAAAATTTTAGAATGCCTCAGTGGCCCACTTCTGCTGTCTGTGGTGCATCTTACTGGCAAAGAAATAATATTTATTTTCCAAAAATTGTTAGCCTAAACCATACTTACTTACTCATGGAGCTGAGCCCGTCCGGAGGAGCCGCCAATTCTGCAGCCACTCAAGAACCTCCCAGCATTTTATGGAACCCAAACGTTCACAAAGGTGTTCACATGAGCCCTCCACTGGTCCCTATCCTGAGCCAGATCAGTACAATCAATACCATCTCATCTTATCTTCTAAGATCAGTTTTAATATTGTCCCCCCCACCTACGCCTTGGTTTTCCCAGTGGTCTCTTTCCGTCTGGCTTTCCCACCAAACTAAGATGCTTAGGAGGCAAATCTTCAAGGTGATCTCTGATATCATCCAGTTATTCTAATGGTAATACTGAATGCTGACATTTCTTTTGTATCCTGTTTATTAACATGTCAGTTGTTCTTACTTTAATGAGAAGATTTTGACTAGTGTTTCTCTGAGGAATTCAAACCCCAGGAAGATATCTCTTGTGAATTTTTTCTGACACTTCTAGTGGATTTATACTTCACATAATATTCATACAAACCACTGGATGCTCAAATGTAAATACTGTATCTACATCAGATACAAAGGGTATCTTGCAAGAATGGGGGGGGGGGCATGAAAAAATAAATAAATGCATAAAACTGTGATCTTACAAAACCTTAGTTTGCACACTTCACAGTTAAACATGATTCAGCAACTACTTCAGTCAGTTCATTGTGGACAACTTCATCCTCAGTTTGACATATTTCATATTTTATTTCCACTGACATGTGATCACAGAAAACAAAAGATACTGTAGCACAAGAAATAGAAGGAGCCGGAGAACTTGAGCTTCACATCAACTTCCCATCTGCAAATCCATGATCAGATGCCCGAGTACACATTCAGGACGGATCTATTCTCGTAAAACAGAAGTTGAAAATCACAATAAATATTTTTAAAAATTTCTATAAATATAAATGTCATGTTAAAAATGTGATCCATTAGAAAATAATTTTTTCCACAGAATAAACTGAGCACTCACCTTCTGTGAACGAGCTTTGCTGAAAACATCCCAGAAACGAATAGTCTCATCCCCACCAGCAGTTATAGTTGTTTCACCATCAGGAAATACTGCCAGGTGGAGCACTCTGGATAAGTGGCCGGTGAGCTTTGTAACCTGTTTGAGGCTAGGATGCTTCCACACACATATATGGCTCTGTGGGTAGCCATGGGTGCTGACCTGCATTATAGTGATGATTAAGCATTGTCATCCTTCAGTAGGAACGTGGGACCCACTGCACCCCTGAAAAGGTGGACGTAGTCTTGCAGAATGACATCCCGCTACACCTGACCTGTTACAGTTCCTCTGTTGAAGACATGCAGGGGTGTACGTGAACCCATGATAATGCCGCCCCATACCATAACACCACCACTTCCATACTGGTTCCTTTCAAGGATGTTAGGTATCTGGTTCCTGGTTCACACCAGATCACTACAAGACGAGAATCACTGTTGAGACTGTACTTGGACTCGTCAGTGAAGGAAACCTGGGACCACTGTTCCATTGTCCATGTACTGTGTTCTCTACACCAGGCGTTGCGGGCTCCTCTGTGGGCATTAGTCAGTGGATTGCAAAATGCATGCCTCCGGCCAAATAAATCAGGTCTATTGAGTCGTCTGGAAACAACTGTTCCAGTGGTTGCGCCAAGGTCCCAAGCAAGGCCCCCAGCAGTACTCCGTCTGCGTCTTCGGGCACTTATAGGAAGATACCTGTCTTCTTGTGGTGTTATTCACTGTGGACATCCACTGCTGTAGCGCCGGAACACGTTTCCTCTCTGGTGGAATTGTTGCCATAATGTTGAGATGACACTTTGTGGCACATGGAGCTCCCGTGACACGCCCTGTTGTTTTTCGCCAGCCTCTAGTCGCCCTGTTATCCTGCCCCTCACTACATCACCAGTGTGTTCTTTGAGCCATTTCTGACACAGTCACCATTAGCACGTCCGAAAACAACTACACACTTCTCGCCACCATACACTGGACAGCAGAGTCACACCTGTGAGTCATTGGTCTGCTTACAGCGCCACCACACGCCTGACCAAGGTCACAGTCACCGCAGGTTATTTGGTACAGTACCCGGACGTGATTTCAAGCCGAAACATGCACACCGTTTTGTTTGTACACGGTCAGCATTATCCTTAATTATTGAGCACGAGTCCTACAATGAAGGAAACATGTTCGCAAAGCAGGGAAGAGATGTAGCTCAAGTTCAGAATAGTTTTCTTGTACGTACGTGTACATGATCCAACTGTGGATGTCGATGTTATCCTGTGAATGCACAGTAGTTTCTGTTGCTGCACTGCAACTGCTGGTCACTGGGTTACTTTGTCCAACTTATGAAACATCTAATGATGCTCATGTGACTGTTTGGCACACATGTTCATTCAGTAATTCTATTACTGCTCTCTTCCGATTTCCAGAGCTGGTATGGGCAGGATGTTACAAGGCAAAGATGAAGAACTACTTTCCTAATGACTCACTGATATGTCAGTATCTTCAGCTTCCTCTCTGTGGCCCTCTGGCTCCTTCAGGCATCAGTCTGTTTGTTCACTTACACTACCAAGGAATGTAAATTCTTGTGAGACCTCTCACAGTATTATCTACTATTCATTGGTAGTGAAGTGAACAGCCAGTACACTTAATCCACTTGAAGTCAGTGGTGCTCTTAATGGCAGCTGTGATATGCTGCTCCACTGAATTCAAATGGGTCGCCTCTGCCATCATAGACTCCATTAGGCCCGTTTCACACCAAGCCAGTCCTGTCACGTCTAGATCAGTCAAGTCAAACCAGTCAAAAGCTTTCACACTGAATAAGTCAAATCATCGACAGTCTTTTGGGAAGTATCTTTGAAGATGGATGTCATATTAAGTGCAATATTAATTCAAAAGTTGAGAAGATGAAGACTTCAGCGACGTAGATTTTGGGTACATCCTATAAATATGAAACGACCTATGTTAGGATCATTCAGTCATCTATTTCCCGACTTATTAATTTTTTTTTTTTTTTAACTCCAATAATTATACAATCTATCCATTAAGTGTGGATATTAAGTACATTTTGTGATTTACATATAGAAAAGGAAAGAGAACTTGTCGTGGTGAGCATGTTCCAGTGAACATGCTCAATACTTATTTTAACTGCTTAGTGATATGCAGTTAATTGTTGAATTATTCGAATCTGGTGTGTAAATCTGATGGTATAAATCTGTTTAGCCTCCTGATTTCGCCTTCGTCGTCGAGCAGTTTTTGTGCCAAGTCGTTCGGATGGGCCTGGAGTCTGATTTTATACTTTGTGCTGTTTTTTTTTATTATTTCCTCTCGGACTGTTGGTACATCTAGGTCCTTGTGTAGTACCGTGTTCGGCACATACCACGGTGCGTTAACTATTATTCGTAATGCTTTGCTTTGAAATCGTTGGAGAATTTCTATGTTTGAGTTACTGGCTGATCCCCATAATGGTATCCCGTACGTCCATATCGGTTTGAGCATGGTTTTGTACAGTAAGATCTTGTTTTCTGTCGATAGCTCCGACTGCCTTCCCAGCATCCAATACATCTGTCGGAATTTTATTCCGAGTTGTTTTCTTTTGGTGTGAATGTGTTTTTTCCATGTCAGTCGTTTATCCAGGTGTATACCAAGGTATTTGGCATCTTCTGCTTGTGGTATCTGAGAGTGATTTAACGTTACTGGAGGACAGGTAGTGCGTTTCATGGTGAACGTTACATTCGTAGACTTATTTTCATTTGCCTTCATACGCCACTTTTTCAGCCAGTGTTGAATTTTATTTAGGTGGTCTTGTAAGTTCCTGGATGCGGATAGAGGATTGGTATGAGATGCCAGGATAGCTGTGTCATCTGCAAACGTCGCTGTTGTTGTCTTTCTAGTTGTTGGTAGATCTGATGTGTAGATCAAGTATAGCACTGGTCCTAAAACGCTACCTTGGGGTACGCCAGATGATATTGGGTATAGGTTTGTTAATGCCTCCTGTTGCTTTACAAAGTAGTATCTATGTGTAAGATAGGATCTCAGAATTGCGTACATTTGATGCGGAAGTTTCTGTTTCATTTTGTAGCATAGTCCTGCGTGCCAGACCTTGTCAAAGGCCTGTTCTATGTCAAGGAACACCGCTGTGCAGTAACGTTTTGTTTCGAGATCCCTGTTTATTTGGTTGACTAGTCTATGGACTTGTTCCGTAGTTGCGTGCTTGTTTCTAAATCCGAATTGGTGTTTGGGAATTATGTTTTGATCTTCTATCACTGGTTTTATTCTTTTCAGTAGTAGTTTTTCTAGTACCTTGGATAGTACTGGTATCAGACTTATTGGTCTGTATGATGTTACTTCTTTCGTGTTTTTCCCAGGTTTTGGCAGCATAATTATTTGTGATATTTTCCATTGTATTGGGTAGTATTCTACTCTTAACACTGCGTTGAATATGTGTGTAATTTTTTGGATGCATTTTTCTGGTAATTCTTCCAATATCTTTCCCGTGATTAGGTCGAATCCAGGAGCTTTTTTGGGGTTGATTTCTTTTTTGATGACCGTTTCCACTTCTTTATATTTGAAGTTTCGCATTGGTAGATTCATCTGATAGGGTGCATCTAGGAAGTTGTTGATTTCGTATTCTTCTTCTTGTGTGGTCTCAGTGTCGAAAGGTTTGAAGACCTTGGAGAGATGTTTGGCGAATGTTGCGGCCTTCTCTTGATTGCTTCTTGCCCAGTTGCCTTCGTCCGTTTTTATTGGTGGTGCTGGCACCTGAGGTCTTTTCAGTCTCCTCGTTGCTTTATAGAGTGAGTAATCGGTAGTTTCTGTCGCAGTTAATCCCTTTAGGTACTCCTGGATGGCTTCATTTTTTAGTTTTTGTAGTAATTTTCTTAATTCTTTGGTTTTTTTATTGTAGATGCTCTTGTCAGATTCTGTTCTGGTAGTCTGCCATCGTTTTCGTGCTCTTCTCTTTTCTGCGATTTTTTGTTTAACAATAATTGGGCTGTTCTTTTTTATTCCCTTGTCATTTCGATCTGGTGTGGCTTGCCATGCTGCTAGTTGGATTGCCTTGGTTAATCTTTCTACTTCGTCATCTATGTCAGCTTCTGTTTTTAGGGGGGTCTCCAGTGTGACTATTTTATCTAATGTTTCCCGAAACAAATTCCAGTTCGTATTCTTGCTATGTAGGGAAGGTTCTTTCGGTTTTTCTAGTATTTGGGCGTACATGGTGACTATGATTGGGGTATGATCAGACGTGAGATCTAGGCTTGATTCCACTAGGAATTTTTTTGTGTTAAGTCCTTTGGTAACACAAAAGTCTAGTATGTCCGGAGTCTTTCTGCTGTCTGTTGGCCAGTATGTGGGTTGTCCTGTTGTTAAGTAGCTTAAGTTGTTGCTGTTCATGGTAGCAAGTAATTCTCTTCCTTTTGAGTTTGTGAGTCTGGAACCCCATTGTACGTTTTTTGAATTAAAGTCTCCTCCCACCAGGAAATTGTTGCCCAAAGTTTTAAAGAAATGTTCAAAGTCTTTGTGTTTGTTATTATGCTTTGGCGGGCAGTAGATCGAGGAGATTGTTATTTCGCTTGAATGTTCCTGTACGACTACGCTAGTAGCTTGTATATTTTCTTGTTTGTATCCTTCTTTCTCATAATGCTTGATATTGTTTCTGATCATTACTGCTGTGCCTGCGTGTGCTGTCCCATCAGGGTGATTTGTGTGATATATGTTAAAATTTGGTATTTTTATGTAACTTTTGTTTGTAAAATGTGTTTCTGAGATTAGCATTATGTCTATGTTATTATGTAGTAGGAATATTTTGATTTCTTGTACGTGTTGAGTCAATCCATTGGCGTTCCAGATTCCTATTTTTAGTACTTCAGCTATTGTGAGGATTTGTTGACCAGAGTTGCTATTAGATTTATTAATGTCCCCATTTGATCCATTAGATTTTTCATCATTTGTTTTAATTCAGCTAGGTCATTAGCTGGTTGTGGTGGTGTAGTTGATTTTGTCTGACCTTCATGTTGGACTGGGTGTACGATCTTGGGTTTCATGATCTGTGCATATGATATGCCCGGTTGTGTGACGTCTGTATCCGTTTTTCTCTCTCGTAGTGTTGGGTAAATTTTTTGTTGTATTTGTTTGTGTATTATGCATCCTCGATAGTTAGCTGGGTGATGTTCCTTGCAGTTGACGCATATGACCTCTTCATCTCTTGTTTTTCTAGGGCAGTCTTTGGTTAGATGGTTCCTAGCACATTTAACACAACGTGGGTTGTTATGACAATAATTTCTTGTGTGCCCGTACTTCTGGCACCTCATGCATTGCGGGATTTCTCGTTTGATGTGTGGTGCCTCGAATTGCACGCACGTATTCATTAGTAGTTTTACTTTGTATATTTCTTTGTTATTATCTTGTGCCTTGAGGTCAACAAAGAACAGTGGTAGTTGGACGTTAGTATTCCTTTGCTTTACATTCCAGATGTTTATGACCATATGTCCTTTTTCTGCTAAGCTGTTGCTTATTTCTTTTAGGTCAGTTGTTGGATGCATGTTTTTCAAGACTACTCTAAAGGTTTTGTCTTTCTTAGGTTTATATGTATGAAATTCCGTATTTTTTTCCATTAGAGCTTTGAGAATTGTGCTATACACGTCGCTCTTCAGTGGTTGTATTTTCACCTGATCATGTCGTAATGTTTTTGTAGTGTAGTTATCTTTTGCTAGTTCGTCTAACAGTTGGATCAATGGTTTTATGTTTTTTACGCCTGATACAAATATGGGTGGTGGTTTTGGCTCCTTTTTTGCGATATCTGCTGTTGTTTCCATTTCTTCCTCAGAGAGTCCTTCATATCTATTATTAGTTGTTGTTGGGTTGTCTAGCCAATAAACCTGTTTCTTATTTTGATGTTGATTTTCTCCATGCTCTTCGTTGTTTCTGTTTCTTTTTCTGTTATAGGTGATCGTATGCCATTCATTTTGCGAGTGGCCTGGCAGTGGTGGATAATCTTCATGTGATAATTGCTTTGGATTGAACATTTGTGTGGTATTCGTCTGTTGACTATAGTATGTTGCGGTACTCTGTATTTGATGTTGTTGATTTGTGACTGGTTGTGTCAAGGAGGGTGATGATATATGCATGTATGATGTTGATGGGTTTTGCTCTGCATACGAGTCCGTATTTGACTGTGTGTTGTACATGTGATTTGGAGCTTGGCCTTGGGCCGCACTCTATTATTTTAGCCTTTATTTCTATTTCGATTTGTTGTTTGTTTATTAAGGCGGATTATAATAAATAATTATATTAAATGTATTAAGTATATTACGTAGATTATGTACTTGCTGTTTGTTGATAGCGCTGAGGCTTACGTCGTATTTCACTGGCAGTATGTGTCTCAGTAGCGGTGCACTTACAAGACGTCCTTATCGTACTGCAGCTAGCGATCGACTTACTTATTAAATGACGAAAAGAAATTCTACAATTACTTCAGAATGAGCTCTAATGCCTTTTTCACATTGTATGATTGTTGATGAAGTGAAGCAAGCAAAGAACAAATCACAAATTTTTAAGGAAAGAGAACAAATAAGAATGAAAAACAGAAATTTTATCATTTTAAATTTATCTGTTTATTTACCTGATTTTTTACATATGAAGAGTAATGTTACATAACAACCCATCATTTGCATTAATTGCTCAATTAATATTTTCTGCATTTGCGTTTTTACATCTGAAAAATAACATCATTTATAGGAGGATTATGGTTCTGGGTGAATGTTGGAGTTGGAGTAGGGGCAGATTGATAAGAATTTGTACCAGAGGAATATGGATTGGAAACTGAGGAGGCAGACAACATGCCAGTGTGATATGGATAATTTTGACTGAAATGCAATTTTTGTTTAAACGAACTAATAACTTCTCCAAGTCCAAGTCACATTGCGACTGATGGTCAGTCAGTCTGTCTGTCTTGGTGTCGAGCCCCGGCTGGGACTCATGACTGGATATATATATATTTTTTTTTTCCTTATATGAAAGTTACTGTCCTCTCCATTTGGTGGTGCCCTCTCTGATGAGAGGTCAGGTCTGTCATTTGTCAGTCATAGTCCATATTAGTAAGTCCATTGTCAGTATTTACATATACATTTACATATTGTGACACGTTTTGGTGGAGAGGTGATAATGTCCTCTACTTCCAAGGAGTAATGTTGGTCCAACTGCGAGATCAGGTAGCAGAACTTGGTCTGCTCGCTACTGATACCAGCCAAAGTGAACTGTGCTTCAGCTTCAGCGAACCAAACTGCTGGTCTCTCGGCCCAAAACGGCGGAAGCCACATGGCAATTCTTGGTGTCTCTGTTGGTACTGGGCTGTTTGTAATGCCGGCATCGTGTTGTTTTTCTTCCATTTGGTCTTCCTGTCCTCGTCTGGTACGTAGTTCACCTTGTAAATTCTCCATCTGTGTTAAGCACTGTTGCAGGAGGTCTTCTATTTGACCGATGTCCATTATTTGTGTTGTATTGTCGGTGTCGCCAGTGTGGGTTAATTCAGTCCAAAAAGTTCCTATAGTTGGCTCCCTCAGTTGGGCAACTATTTCTAGGAGCAAGCATCTTGACCACCACAAAGGCTGCGCTAGTAGTTACTTGACAGGCAGGACAGGTATTTTAGTCAGGCAAGGTATGATTCACAATTGAGACCTCATTCAATTCGTAGAATTTATTCCGGAGTTGTTCTGCTTTTTCAAAAGCTGTCGAGCGGGATGGCCCATCATGGCTGGGCTTTACTTCCATGGTAACAAGATGATTTATGGCAGTTCTGCCTCCATTTCTCGCTATCTTGGACAGCCTGTCTCACTCTGAATGGAAACAGCTGAGCAATTAGCTCATTTTTATAGGCCCGATCAACTGTGGCTGAAATGCAGACTTCTGGAAGACATTGTCCAAGTAATTCCAAAACATTGGCATCTACCATGAGCGACCTTACTACCCTACTAAGGCCAACCTTGATAGCAGGCATCATACAGGTCACAAGTGCATCTCTAAATATCTCACTATCACATCTTGAGATCATCCCTTCTTTGAGCTTTGCAAGCACGGCTCCTGTAGGGTTAGACACTCCTTGAGCACAGACATTCCTAGGAGAGTTAATTAACTCTGCAATGTCAAATTCAGAAAGGTTTTGATTGAGGGTACTATCAAGAACTGACACAATCTTTGATTTCACCAGGGAATCCCTTGCAACCTCATAGAAGGTTGACATTAAAGTTATGTAGGCAACCAGTTCATCAGGAGTCTCCTGTGTCAGCCAGCTGCAGATGTGTGGAATGCCCCAGCCTCCCATTGTCCTAGGGGCAAACAAGGCATTGATTACCTTTACAGTGCACTCACTCTCAATCCCTTGGGAAGTTTGAGCGGCCAAGTCAAGGCATCATGTTATGGCTGAACAATAACTAGCCATGGGACATGCTCCCTTGTCAGAAGCTGATCTATAGGCTCCCATCACAGTGTCAAACTGGGCAAATATAGTAGAGAATCTCCTCTTCAACTCTGTCAGCACGTGCATATACCTTCAAGGCTGTCATCGCTTTTGAACCTTCACAAAAGAACCTGTTTAAGTAGATAAACTTAGATGAAGATTAGATGGTTTTGACAGTATCTAGTTCTGCTGCTAATTTGCTCCAGGTATCCTTAGTATTGAAGTGTTCATCAGCAGCTTTTTGTGCATGTTCTGCGGATGAACCTGCGGTTATTTCCACAGCTTTGACAGCATCATCAATCAGACCTGCAGTGGTTGCAGCCTCATTCTTAACCTTTAAGAGCTGAGCGACGCCATATGGCGTCATTAAAATAAAGTCAAGGGGACGAATGACGCCATATGTCGTCGCGCAGTCCACGCATGCGGCCGGCTTTTTAAAATCTAATTTTAAGTTATAAATTCTTTTTCTACTTACATGATTTTTGGTCACCAGCTTTATAAGTTGTCTCTCTTCCCACCTGCATCGTCTAACGGAATGTTGGCTTCGTGTGGAAATCTTGGAAACACCCGGAAATGCAGAGTCCCACATCACACTTCACGCACTTTATCTGGACAGTTCTTCGTTTCCCACATGAAGAGCACACTCGACACCTCAATTTCGAAGTAGAGGAAGTCGGCCGGTGCTGTTGTTTGGCCTCCTCTATTCGAAATGACCCCGATGAAACGGCAGGGGTTCGACCCCTGGGCCGTTGAGGGCGAGGGGGGGCCCCTTCCAGCATGCTCCAGCATGTTCTGCTGTTTACGTGCTGATGGTAGTACCTGTTCGTCTCTTCCACCAGCAGACGGATAATCCCTGCGAAATACAACATGAAAACGCAGAAAGGGGTGGAATCCTTATTCACGTGTGGAGCTTCATTGTTATTTAACCCCACAGCTCCACCTGAATAATTATTCACACTCCTCTTGCCACGCTGGTGTGGTGGTCCCCAGGTTGCCGACGAAGATGATGGGTCTTCGTTGAAATCCATTTCTGAATCACTTTCCTCAACGCCACTCTCAGAATTGTCGGTAAAACAATCTGATTCAGAGTCATTTATGAGTTGAAAAATGTCTGAATCTTCCAAACGAGACGACGCCATGGTGAGCTGACAATATCACTGTTCTCGCTGCGAAACTTTGAAGCTGTATGACACTGCTTGGCTGTGCTTGGCCTTGAGAGTTGTGATAAACTAACTGAGCCTGGTCAGAACAGAGAACTTGTTGTGTATAAACAATCAACGTTCTTATAAACGGAGATATACACGCCCACATCTCTGCATACCGAAAGAAAGTATGTGTATAAGCTTCGAGACATGCAAGACTAAACATGTCTACATAACCATCTACATACAGCATTCTTAGTTCCAAGAACTGTATGAATTCTTGTAGACAGATGACAAATTTGGGAATTTTATACTTGGAATCAGTCTAAAAATTTTTACACATTTTATAATGTCTGTTAATTACAATATCTGATTCTATATTCTTTCTAGAAAAAAACAGCGTTTATTTGGTTCGTTTATCACAAAAATTGTAGAAATCACAGCAATTTTAGGAAATGATTACAGTTTTTATTGCTTTAAAATTGCGGGTATTTAAATCAAATCCGTCCCGCTGCCATTACCGGAATTTAAAGGGCCGTCACTTAAAGGGTAAAGAGGTAGCCTACACATTTAGCCTTCCTGATGCAAAACAAAGAAATTCTAACATTCATCAGTGAATCAAGTGTTGCAGTCCAACCCTGGAAGAGCCCTTTAGGAAACCTATAGTAACAATGGGTAATAGACTCTGGTGCTTCACACCGTATGACCAAAAATAAGACTGTTTTGCAAAATTTTAAAACACATGATTCTAAGGAACATGAGATAAGTCTTGCTGATGATAACGTGTTAACTAGTGCAGGTTTTGGTGATGTAAAACGTAGGAATGAGTTTGATCGCAATTGTTATTCTCAGTCTATACTGGTAGTAATGTTTGCAGTATCAGGCACAAAGATGGTACCAGTGTTGGTAGCGACTTGCCCAGATGATGGGTGCAATGCTGTGCTCATCTTCCCATCAAAAGATAAGATTGTTGACTGTCATGGCTGTGGACAGCGCCACAAGGCATCAGAAGTTAAAGATGTTAGACAGATGCAGGAACAGACACTTGAAAGTTTGCACATACAGTTCTACAATTCTAGTTCAGTGTTCAAGGAGTTCGTTATTATTGTTGTTGTTCTTCAATTCTTCAGACTCAAGTTCGTCTGCATCTACTGTGTAAATGTAATAAATATTATAGAACAGTTCAACAAGTGCTTGTCTCTTCATATAATGACATCCCACTTCTGAAACCAGTGTAACGTGTTTTGCTACTGATGACGCCGTTCGGATTGTAGCGGTTGTCGCAGCGATGGACGTAAGGCAACGCATCACAATATATTTCGTACGTCCAAGTCCAAGTCACATTGCGACTGACAGTCAGTCAGTAAGTCTTGGTGTCGAGCCCCATGTGGGGCTTGTGACCAGATATTTATTACTGTTTGGCATTTACGGTCTTGTTTTTGTGGGGTCTGCCTTTTGTATATGCTGCTGGCCCTTGACAGTGCAGTCTTTCTCGGGTCTGAGTCCCTTGGGACTCGAGACCATATTTTACTGTCTCAGATTTGAGACTTCCCTTTTTGTCGCCTCCTACGACTTGCAGGGTCGCGGTGAAGGTATGATATTCATTCATCAGTAATCTGTCAGACGACAGGTCCACAGTCTCTTCCAAAACAGTTCCTCCACTTAATGCGATCTAGAGCTTTCTCCTTCAAATGAGAATATCCTCTTCTGTCCCAAAGGTAATCCAACATCTTCTTACGTCTTCCTCGTCTTCTGGGCACTTCTATCCGCCCCTCTGTCTTTCCTTCAATAACTTCTTTTAGGAGGCAGTTATTGCGTAAATATGACCAATCCAATTAGCCTTCCGTTTTCTTATTTCATGTAGGATATTTCTCTGTGCACTAACTCTAAATAACACTTCTTCATTTCTCACATAATCGGTCCAACTGATCTCCATCCTTCTCCAACACCACATTTCAAAGCTTTCCAGGTGTTTCTGATCTACTGCCCTAAAATAATTAATTTTACTAGCTTCTCAGCAATTTCTTCAGCTGTTTGGATTTGAAGAGGAGCAGCTATCAAATACTTACTTAGGTTGTCTTGGCAACTCAGTATGTATTTGTTTTTCTCACTTGTTACTTCTAATGGATCTACAATGTCTAAGGCTAACTTATTCCATGGGAATTCCTGCATATCCATTACTTGTAAAGGTTCTGTCTTTATCTTTCCTAACTTCATTTGCTGACAAGTTACACATTTCTTTATATAATCTCTAATGTATTCCATACCTTTCCATTCAAGGTATAATTTAATTCTTTCAAGGGTCCTTGACACACCTTGATGGCCACCCATGGGACAATCATGCATTTCGGGAGTTATATTTTGTTTTCTTTCTTCACTCATTTCTGATTCTCGGACATCACATAAATTTACTTCTGGATAACGACTGAGGCTATCCGCATTTACATTCTGTTTTCCTGTTTTGTAAACAATCTCATATTCATATTCTTCTAAAAGCATACGCCATCTCAAGAGCCTCGAACTTGGGCCCTTCACTCTAAAGATCCAGGTCAGACCCTTATGATCGGTGAGTACTTGAAACTTACGACCAATCAGATAAGGTTGGAAATGTTTTACTGCCCATACAATGGCTAGTAATTCCTTTTCCATGGTGCTGTAATTTAATTCAGCACCGTTGAAAGTTTGGCTTGCATAGGCCACTGGTAGATCTTGACCTACCTTGACTTGACTCAGTATTGCACCAATTGCATAACCGCTCGCGCCAGTTGTAAGAAGAAATGGTTTAGTGAAATCTGGGTATTGGAGTACAGGAGAAGTAGTTAACTTTTCTTTTAATATATCAAAACTTGTTTGTTCCTTCTCATGGCAAGACCATGGGGTGTCATTCTTAAGTAATTCAATTAATGGTTTAGCAGTGGCTGAAAACTTGTCAGTAAATGTCCTGTAATACCCCGAAAGGCCTAAAAATGACTTAATGTCTGTTGTGTTCTTTGGAACAGGAAAATTTATTACACTTGAAATCTTTTTAGGGTCTGGTTTAATTCCTTCTGCTGTAATAACATGACCTAAATAGTTAAGTTCAACTTCAAGAAATTCACATTTGTCGGGCTCAATCTTAATATTCCATTATTTTAAATTAGAGAATTCTTCTCTTAACTTGTCATAATGTTCCTTAAATGTTTCTCCCATCACGAGAATATCGTCCATATAGATCATACACTTGTTTCCGATAGAATTCCTTAACACGGCGTTCTTCATTCTTTGATGTGTAGCCGGGACGGATTTTAATCCGAAAGGCATTCTAACATACTCATGATGACCACTATAATGTTATATTTTAGCGTCCTGTTGCACTGATTTAAGTCCATGATTTATTTCAACCGTCATCCAGTGCATACACTCATCTATCTCCTCCTCTCACTCGCACTACATGTTTCGGCACAAAAGTGCCATCTTCAGGTGCTTATTTGATTTACGCTAAACTAGTTCATTGCATGCCTTGTCGTCTTGATATTAAAATAACTAAAATATATATTTATCATATATATTGATAAATGTTAAATGTTAAAAATATTAAAATTGTTCAGGATTTTTCATCCCTACGTCGTATCTCACTACGTGGGTCACGCCTATCCTCTTCTGTTGGAGCACTCTTTCACTATCGTGTGTGTATTGTGCTTTGTGTTGTGTCTTGCTCCTGTGACTGTGTGTGTTATACTGCTGGGCCTGCTGGGTATGTGTGTGTGTGCTGTCTTCGTTTTGAGTGAGTTATCTCACTGTTGTGTTTTTCTGTTGCACTCACGTCTGTGTGTGACACTAATTACTGTTTCACTTACGTTGACATTGGTTCGTATGGAAAGTGTTCTGATTCAAGTATTTTTACAAATTGCTCATTTTGGGAACAAATTAACTCGAACTCACTTAATATTCCTCAATCTGTCCCTCTAGAAGGAACCACATCCCCAAGCATCCCTTATGTTTTTGTAGCAGATGAGGCATTTGGTTTATCTAAACATGTCATGTGGCTGTATGAAGGCAAATTGCTCATTTTGGGAACAAATTAACTTGAACTCACTTAATATTCCTCAATCTGTCCCTCTAGAAGGAACCACATCCCCAAGCATCCCTTATGTTTTTGTAGCAGATGAGGCATTTGGTTTATCTAAACATGTCATGTGGCTGTATGAAGGCAAAAACCTTGATAGATGATACATAGAGTGTGCATTTGGAATACTATCAAATAAGTGGAGAATTTTCCACCGCCCATTAGATTTGTCATTTGAATTTTCTGAGGACATTGTTAAAGCATGTACAACTTTGTACGCATGAGAGATGGATACAATTTTGACGACACCCTCTCATATGGGGGACTCTTTGATACATCAGAACATGCAGATGCCAGAGGGTGGCAAGCACTTCAAGTACGAGAATCATTTGCAAACCACTTTGTAGGAAATGGCGATTTGGAATGGCAGTGTGGAAGAATTTAAACGAAACTGCAAAACTTAGAGTTGGAAATACATTCACATTATTATTATTATTATTATTATTATTATTATTATTATTGTCTCTGCCTTTTTCAACAAACAGATATTTTACTTCACAGTGGAACTTGTGTTGTATTTCAGATTATAAATAAAGATGATGAATTATATTCCCTTGTTTTTTCTTTATGTTCTTCTGAAAAGCTGGCATAATCATCACTATTTATATCCCATATAACAGGTCTGGCTCGCACTAACTCGATAAATTTATCAGTATCAAAATGTTTGTCCATCATTTTCATCAGTGATGCTGGACACTGTGTGTCTTGTCTGAATGCTAGCATACAACTCGGTGCACTTCGAGTGGCTGGACCACGAGTGAGTGTCTCAGCCACTGGAGGGGAAAGACAGCCACACCCCAGTGTCTCAGACATGGGACACTGAGACGCTTGTGTGAACACTAGTATTCGCGCTAATGTATTTGCAGTCACTGGACACTGTGTCCAGCCACCGTGTGTCTTGTCTGAAAGCGGCCTCATCCCCTCCTAACCTAAATAATAGGAGAACCCAAGGCATACACCCAACACCGGAAGTAGCTTAATTACTCAGAGAAAGAAAACATTTCTCCCTTCTGTTAATGTAAGTCAAGTACCTGTTCCCTCAGTCAGCAAATACAGCTGGTGCTATACCTGAAAATAAACACCTGTTATGCGTGTGTGTCAGGAAATCCGCTATTAAAAGTTTAGCATTTTCTTGTACTTATATACATTACAGTCAAGACTAGGGTGCCAGATGTGGCCTACCCGTTAATATTATCATTATTATTATTGTTATTAGGTTGTACATATTATAGGGAAATGCCTAAAATCAATACAACTCAAAGGGAAAAGGGTTCGATCCTCATGACACCATCCTTGAGGAAGATCCAACTGTTTATTCCCATACTTGCCTTTCCTGCTCAACAAGTATAGCTGTTGCTAGGTATTCACTTCAGCGCCCTCCTAAATGAACAAAATATAAATGTGAAATTAGTGTGCTTCCTTACGTGGTGGATTACCATACTTCTTAGCATTGGGAAATAACACGTATTACTTTACAACGGACTGCCTTTATAATAAATTTGTACACTGGTTACTTTATTCCTCATAGTAAAGTCTTTACCGCCTCATTCTCTCATAAATCATACTGAAAGCATGTTCTGCTTTTCAAACATTATTTTAAATTATCCTAAAAACAATTGGTACAGGATATACATCAAAGAATGATGCGGTTTCAAAAATAAGGTTAACAAATATAAATAAAAATAAAATAAGGTTAAAATTTTTTATGTGATATTCTATATCGTGAAGTCAGTTGTTGCAATTTTGTTATATTTCCACGGACATAATGGTGTATTCTAGACTTGTATACATGTAGTAAACTGCTTGGAGGCCCATGGTATAGATGTATAGATTTGACATTAATTGTTTAGCCGGTGCTTCATCTTACGATGTGTTTTGTCCAGTCTATGGATTACAACTAAAAGTGTCCATGCAGGTAGCGACTGGGCTAGTGCTTCCACAGTAGCATGGCCACTTTACCCCAAATCAGCTTTTATCTGCGGTAATGATTGGTCGCTGTATAATCTAGACACTGACAGGCTGTTATGAAGACATTAAACCGAAGCTAAATTATGAATCTGAAGCATGAGACGCAGTGGCGTAGCATGACTACCAAAAGCAGGGAAGCAACTTTATATAGTATGTGTATATAAAATTTTTCTAGATACCCTATAGTTTCTATCTTCTATTTAAAAGAAAACAGCTAATAGTTTAATATGTATTGTATACTTAAGTTAATATATTAAAATAACACCTAATTATCAACACAATTTTATAACCATCAAATGACAGGGTTGTGAACCTGGAATATGATTAATGCTTGCTTTATTGTTTATAATTCAGCTCGATTCTTCTGTTTTTCTTGGCGAACAGATCAGTAACTTCATCTAGAAAGCTGGGTTTGGACTGCAGTTTGTTTAGGAAGGATTTTTCAATGTTCATCAAAGCCAGGGATGACAACCTATCCTGGTTCTGCGAATTTCTTAAGTAGTTTTTTTAATCTCTTCAGAGCTGAAAATGAGCGTTCATCCGCAGCACTTGTCACTGGTATTGATAATACTGGCTCACATAATTTGAAGATTTGCGGGAAAACGCATGATAACTGAAGAGCATACATATATTGATGTAAGTCATACACACTATCTTTTGCCATATCTGGGTCCGAAAACATTACTAAAAGTTCACTCTTTAAGGCAACAAAGTCAAAAAATGCACCATAATTTTCTTTTAAACAG